>NC_042999.1:100731053-100853553 GCF_006345805.1 Octopus sinensis
AATCATTACATTACATTTTGACACAGCACTATTTTACTTCAGTATACTGAAACACAGGCATGGAAACACATATGCATACATGTACACACGCAATTAAACACATACATTTGTGCATACACATTCATTCATATGCACTCATACACATATATGTGAGCATACACACTCAAACATACATAAGAACACACATACACTCACATACACACACACATGCACACTTGCATATGTGTACACACACGTGCATACGCCCACACATAAACACATGCTCACATATATGTACACACACACTCACACACACATATTCATGCACACACACATGGGTATGTATTTGTGTGTGTGTGTGCTTATATCTATCAAGTTCCGCTGTGAATGCATTGTGAATGTGCATGGATCTCAACATCAAATAGCAGGACCAATGCACCAACAACGAAGTCCTCTATCACTCAGAAATGCCAAGCATTGAGCTACCATCCTCAAGCATTGCCTTAGGTGGTCAGGACATGTTATCTGAATGGCCCCGTCAAGACTCCTGTGGACCATCCTCTACAGTGCGTTCGTCAATGGCAAACTACATCAAGGAGTCCCAATAGGCAGATTCAAAGACCAACTGAAGTCTTCCCTCCTTCAAGCTGGGAACCAGAAACAACTGGTAAACAGAAGCCACTGACGGTCCATCCTGATGAAGAGTAATTCATCTTAGCAGTTCCACTTTTGAGGAGAAAAGAAAGACTGAAGAAAAAGCTAAAAGACGAATACTAGGCCTCCCTGCCGTGTGATAAATGCCCGAGACTGTCAAGTTTGAGCATGATGGAGGCACCAGATGAACCAAACTCAGATACAAGTGGTGCCAATGATGAGAGGTTTGTATGTTAGGCTCATGGTTGGTTGGTCATGTGTTCAGTCAAGGAATACTCTTGTATTCTCAACCTCTGAAGTCTCCCATAAACTAGGATAAGCTCTTGTTTAATGGATCTGTAGGTATGAGACAGACTTTAACTTTAACTCAGGGTATTGATCAAAAGAGTAGACATGTGCCCAAGGTGCCAAAAAATCAGATTGGAAACTAAAACCTCAAGGCTGTGAAACAAACTCCTTAACCACGTTTTTATGTCTATGTCCATACATTTATTTATATCAGGTATCTATGAAAGTGCTTTAGCTTGAATCTATATAGGAAGACATTTTATACTCATTGTGCTTGAGAAGATTTGTCAAGCCAAGTGAAATTGTAATTGTGGCTGATGCTGGTATCACATGACTGACATCCATGCCAGTGGCATTTAAAAAGCACCCGTTACACTATTGGAGTAGTTGGTGTTAAGAAGGGCACCAAACTGTAGAAATCATGCCAAATCAGACTGGAACTTGGTGCAGCTCTCCACCTTACCTCTCTTCCAGTCAAACCATCTAATCTATGCCAGCATGGAAAGTAGACTCTAAATGATGATGATGATGATAACTATAGATGCAAGCATGGCTGTGTGGTAAGAAGTTTGCTTCTCAATTACATGGTTCTTGACTGAGTCTTACTGCATAACACCTTGGACAGGTGTCTTCTACTATAGCCTCAGGCTGACCAAAGCCTTGTCAGTAGATTTGGTAGATGGAAACTGAAAGCAGCCTGTCATATATATGTATGTGTGTCTTTGCATCTGTTTGACAATTAATGTTGTTATGTTTACATTCCCTTAACTTAGTGGTTCAACAAAAGAGACTGATAGAATAAGTACCAGACTTTATAATAGCCCCAATGCTGTTATAATGCACACAGCCCCTATCAGAATACACATGTGCTTTATAATAACATTCAAGCATTTTAGCTCATATTTCTAGCAATGTAGGTGTCTTGACACCCTTAGTCACTTTTAGTTGACAACTATAATTCTCCTTTACAGTATAACATTGCAACTAGCTGTTCTTATTAAATTTTATATACACATTAGCAATCTGCTAAATCATCCATAAATTTTCATGTTGAATTCATATATTCTCATAGGTGAAGTAGCCTGGAATCTATCGAATGAGCTGGCCTTTCTAACAAAGGCTATGGAAACAGACAAAATTGATGGGTCAGTGTATATATATAAACATGTGCAAACTGGTATATACTAGTATTTGTTTGTGAAACACTTGTGAAGATTATATAAAATGATGACATGACAAAATTTAAACTAACTCTTCTGTTTTATTCTACTCACTCCCTCTTTAATGCACACACACACACACACACACATCCATCCATACGTACATGCATACATGCATACATACATACATACATACATACATACATACATACATACATACATACATACATACATACATACATACATGAAGGGCTGCTGCAGTAAGTGTGTGAATCTGAGAGGGGAATACGTTGAATTAAATCATAATTAACTGATCCTCCTGTATTTTCTTTTACCCAAAGCCAGGACCTTTTCAACACACCCTCATATAATACACAATGCACACACAATATGTATACATACATACATACATACATACATATATACATACATATAATATATACATATGTATTTAAGCATATACACACATACTACATGTATCTACATACAAATACGGATAAATGTGTACATACATACATAGAAACTTGCATGCATATACATACACACACATGCATGCACAAACACACATGTATACATATATAAAGGCATGCAAGCACAGATACATATAAATATATACTACATACACATACACACACAAACACACACACACACACACACACATGCACATACACATGCACACACAAACACACACACATTTCTTTCACATATTCATGTATCCAATTCTAAATATGCTTGTGCATAGAAAACTACAGATGCATATAAGTGAATTAGTGCAGAAACAATGCATGTTAATAACTCTGAGAATGATTTATTACATTAAAGCTAATAGCTTTTGAAATTTGCAACTAACGGCAACCCTGCTTAACACTTTCTTTATATGAGGAATACCTGGATACCTACCTAAGCCAGTTTTAAGTACTGTGCATTTGGATATATTGGATTATATGCACTCATACACAAATGTGTGTGTGAGTATATCATTCCATACACACACGTGCACACATATCATAAATGTATATATCTATATAAATTAATGAATGATAGAGGAACGGAAATTACATAATCACTTTCATTCACTTACAGTTGTTTTTGCTATAAGAAGCAGTGCTTTCAGAGCTGAATGCTTGTACAAAATCCTATATATGGTTCTGAATGTAACCAACTCTTATCATCATCATCGTTTAACGTCCGTTTTCCATGCTAGCATGATGTATCTAAATGCATTCTGAAATAAACGCATATTTCCCTGTAATGGTGTGTGAGTGTGAATGCATGTATGTAAGTCCGTGTGGCTGTTCACTTGCTATAAAATAACAATAATGAAATTATTGTATACAGTGCTCAGGTGCACCACAACTTGTCAAAAGTGTGTATAAAGTATATGCAGTAATGTACAAATGTCTGGAAAGTGAACATTGTATGAGTCAGATACATGCTTGGGGAGAAAATCAGGTGTAGTGTTGGTGAATCTCAGGAAGCATGGAAGTTTTGAAGGATGCAGTGCTCCGACAACTAACAACTGATGCCAGCAGTTTGTTCCATGCTTCAGCAACTCTTAGCATGAAATAATGTTTCCGAAAGTCATGGGAGCTGTGCTGTTTTCTGACTTTGTAAACATGTTCACGGGTGTTAGACAGATGGAGTTTGAAAAGGTGCTCAGAGTTATTGTTTGTCGGAGTTTCAATGTATCCATGCCCAGGGAAATAAGGCGTTCAGAATATGATTCCAACCACTTACTCCTTTCTTCTTCTTTCTTATTAAAAGTGTAGCAGTTCTGTTATAAGCTCTCACAATGACAAAGACATACACAAATATTGCAAAGTAATAGAAATTTGTTCTGTATAGGCATAAGGCCATAAGTAGATAAAAAAAAAATCACACAAACAAAAGGCACATGATTATGAAGCAAGTTGGAAATAAACAAGCAAATAATATTTGATGTCACACAAGCAAAATACTTGGAAGAAAAGTCATAGAAAATTATGAGGTGAAACAAACAACACCAGAAGAATGTGCTAAATGAAAATAAATGTGATAATGAAAGAAACAAAAGAGAATATAACACTTTAGGTCATACCTTTAATCAGAGAGAAGGAAAAGGAATAAGAGATGTATGAGAGTAAAAGAAACAAATAACAAAGTTACAACATCTGGTTACACTAAGCCTGCCATGTAAAGCAATATTTTCAATTGAGTATTTATTTCTCTTCTTTTGCTCTTACCTCTCTTATTCCTTTTCTTTCTTTTAGATAAGGGGTATACCCCAAAATGTTAGATCCCCTTCTGTTTCTTTCACTGGCATGCACATGCATGCATACACATGCGTGCATACACACACACACACACACACACACATGTTGCAGTTATCCAAAAGGAGAGTATATTACATTTGCCCAATCATCTGATTTGTTTAAAAATAGCAAATTAATTACTTTCTTTTACTCTTTACTCTTTTACTTGTTTCAGTCATTTGACTGTCGCCATGCTGGAGCATTGCCTTTAGTCGAACAAATAGACCCCAGGACTTATTCTTTGTAAGCCTAGAACTTATTCTATCAGTCTCTTTTGACGAACTGCTAAGTTACAGGGATGTAAACACACAAGCATCAGTTGTATTTGTGTATATATGTTTGTGTGTCTGTGTTTGTCCCCCCAACATTGCTTGACAATATATATGATGGGCTTCTTTCAGTTTCCATCTGCCAAATCCACTCACAAGACTTTGGTCGGCCCGAGGCTATAGTAGAAGACACTTGCCCAAGGTGCCACACAGTGGGACTGAACCGGAGCCAAGTGGTTCGTAAGCAAGCTAATCAGTTTGTTGAAAGTGCAATGACCACTAACCATAGTAAATATCAATCTTTTCATTGTTGGACATATTTTTGATGGAAACACTTCTGTTTAGCTCCAGATTGACCCTGATCGAGCTGATTTATGTTCAAAGACATTCCAGACATAACTATCTAGTCTGAAATGTCTTTATTTGACAGGCATAATGTATCCAAGTGTACCTTTCGTAACAGTTTTAATGATCGTGAAGAGTTTCTATTGTTAGCTCCTGAAGGAAGGTAAATTTTATTAATGTATATAGCAGTTTTGATTCTTTAGGATTTTTTGGAAATTTTAAGTAACAACTGATTATGGTTGCATATTCAAGTGTCTGAAATGAGGTTTCTCTAATGGATATCTGGAGTAATGTTAACCAACAGGGTGCATAGCTCAGAGGTCAGAGAGTCTTTCCAGGTCAAGCTGCTACTCTCCTCTAAAAGGTCACAGATCTGGTAACACAGACATGTTTTGAATGTCACAGGAAAGAATCACAAGACAAAGTTCTTCAAGCTGAGCCAAGTGGCAGAAGATCCAGGGATAGACCAAGAATGAGATAGTAGGATAATATACATAGTCTCAGTTGAGACATCTGGGAACCCTGCTGGAAAGTGTAATGACAAAAATATATGCAAGTGACAGAGGCAGTATTAACCCCGAGAAGTAATATATATCCCCACTTAAATGAAGATGATCTGTTAGAAGAAACTATACTGGGATCTCTAACCCCACAACCCTCCAAGGAACAGTGGTCAGACAAAACGGAGGAACAGATTAATAGTTCACACAAACTGCAGCAAACTATCTGAACCAGCATTATTGAATTTAGATTATGGGTGCCACTTGTTATATGTGCCATATATTTGACTGGGTTACATGAAAGTATTGGTCGTGGCAGTAGTGGTAACACTGCAGTGCTTTTGGTAGTAGATGTAGCAACAGCTTACATTGAAGATCTCTAATCAAGTTTCTTGTGATTGATTTTAAGCTGTTTCTGAAAAATGTGTAATTAAAGAGTCTATACTTTTTAAATGGTTGCATCAAAGA
Source organism: Octopus sinensis (assembly GCF_006345805.1). Taxonomy (NCBI): domain Eukaryota; kingdom Metazoa; phylum Mollusca; class Cephalopoda; order Octopoda; family Octopodidae; genus Octopus; species Octopus sinensis. The sequence continues at coordinate 100,737,008 of NC_042999.1, forward strand.
AGAAGTAAAAAGTGATTCAATGCAAATTTAATTGGAACTTTTTATAAAATAGAATATTGATTTCTTACAGTGGCACAAGACCAGATCTGGAAAGACAACATACATATGCATATAAATACATATATAAATATATATACAATTTTATATTTATATATATATATATGCATATCTATCTATCTATCTATCTATCTCCCCCTCTCTTTCTCACATATTCTCTCTCTTGCCTCTCTCTCCCTCTCTCTCTCTCTCTCTCTCTCTCTCTATATATATATATATATATATATATACATACACACACACACACACACACACACACACAGATACACACACACACACATATATATATGTATGTATGTGCCCGATGCCAGTGCCACCTGACTAGCACCCATGCTAGTGGCACATAATAAGCACCATTCAAGTGTGGGTCAATGCCAGTGCAACCTGACTAGCTCCCCGTGCTGGTGGCACATAAAAAACACCAACTGAATGTGGTCAATGCCAATGCTGCCTTACTGACACCCATGCCAGTGGCACATAAAAAGCACCCACTACACTTTCGGAGTGGTTGGCGTTAGGAAGGGCATCCAGCTGTAGAAACCTTGCCAGATCAGATTGGAACCTGGTGCAACCTACAGGCTTGCCAGTTCCCAGTCAAACCATCCAACCCGTGCCAGCATGGAAAACGGACGTTAAGCAATGATGATGTATATATATATATATATTTTTGACTAACGGTAGTGCTCCTGCATGGCTGCAGTCAAGCAGGTGAAACAAATAAAAGAAAAGAATATATATATATATATATATATATATGTATGTATCATCATCATCATCATCATCGTTTAGCGTCCGCTTTCCATGCTGGCATGGGTTGGACGGTGCAACTGGGGTCTGGGAAGCTAGAAGGCTGCACCAGGCCCAGTCTGATCTGGCAATGTTTCTACGGCTGGATGCCCTTCCTAACGCCAACCATTCCATGAGTGTAGTTGGTGCTTTTTACATGCCACCGGCACAGGTACCAGATGAGGCTGGCAAACGGCCACGGTCGGATGGTGCTTTTTACGTGCCACTGGCATGGAGGCCAGGCGAGACTGGCAAACGGCCACGATCGGATGGCGCTTTTTACGTGCCACCGGCACGGAGGCCAGGCGAGGCTGGCAACGGCCACGATCGGATGGTGCTTTTTACGTGCCACTGGCACGGAAGCCAGTCTGGGCAGCACTGGCCATGGCCACGTTCGGATGGTTCTCTTATGTGCCACCAGCACTGGTATCACAGCTACAATTTCCATTCATGTTGATCGATTTTGATTATACATATATGTGTATATAAATATTTATAAATGAATGCATATGTGTGACTGTGTGCAGGCATGTGTGTGTGTGTGCATATGTATGTGTATATGTGTGCATGCATATGCATGTGTGTGCATGCATGTGCATGTGTGTGCATGTGTGTGTATGCAATTGCATGCTAATCACACACACATATATAGCAACATAAGCAAATGATTTATATTATGCAATACATTTTTTAATGCAAAATTATTGTAACAAGGAAGAATAACAATAAGAATAAAAGTACAAAAGCATAAAATGCAATAAGAATGATAGCAACAATAACAAAAATGTATTTTGAGTTATCATCCCTGTTACTCAAGTTTTAATAAACGAACAGAATGAATTTTTGCTGAATTTTTAAAGTTTAATTTTACAGAAAAGTTCTTCAAGTATATGTATATACGCTTTATTTGCATGTGTGTTCCTGTGTGTGTGTGTTGCTGCGTGTAGACGTACATGACCATATATACACATAGATACATGTGTAGTTGTAATTAAGTAACTACACCATAAGATTCATATCATAGTTAGTCACATGTATTAGGGGGTTATTGATTTGAAGAGATGTATGAATGCGTGTGTGTGTGCATGTGTATGTGTGCATGTGTGTGTGTGCATGTGTGTATGTGTGCGTGTGTGTGTGCATGTGTGTGTGTAGGTGTGTGTTTGTGTAAGTGCTTGTGTGAATGTATTCTCTATTTTTAATGATTTGAAATCTTCCTGTGTGGAAGGAGCTAGTTTCTGACAAAGATACAATGGTACAAAGCCCTATTATATTGAATTTCAGAAAAGCTTTGCATATTACTCTTTTACTCTTTTACTTGTTTCAGTCATTTGACTGTGGCCATGCTGGGGTACCACCTTTAGTCGAGCAAATGGACCTGAGGAACTTATTCTTTGTAAGCCTAGTACTTATTCTATCAGTCTCTTTTGCTGCACCACTAAGTTATGGGGATGTAAACACACCAGCATCGGTTGTCAAGCGATGTTAGGGGGACAAACACAGACACACAAACATATATGCACACATACATACATACATACATACATATATATATATATATATATATATATATATATATATATATAATATATATATATATATATATATATGATGGGCTTCTTTCAGTTTCCGTCTATGAAATCCATTCACAAGGCTTTGGTTGGCCCGAGGCTTTAGTAGAAGACGCTTGCCCAAGGTGCCAGGCAGTGGGACTGAACCCGGAACCATGTGGTTGGTAAGCAAGCTACTTACCACACAGCCACTGCTAGCAGATTGCTTTTATAATGTGCAAATTAGCTAGTTGATTTCTTTTTATGAACTACCTTCCCCAGAGCATCACTTAGGCATTTACTCACAAAATCAAGTGCAATAATATTGGTATAAATGTGAATTTATAATCTGGGTACAGAAGCTGAAGACTTCAAAGGAGTTGTCTATATTTATTCACTTTCTCTTTGCTTTTATAAAGAGATATTCAGCAGGGCAGCTGACTTTTAAGCATGTACATGTTTATGGTAAGTATGTGTGTGTGTGTGTATGCATAAATCTATATATATATGACTGTGTGTGTATTGTTGGCGATTTTCTTTCTCCGTTTTCCCTTCCTAAAACCTTCCTTTTTCTATGTTTCTGACGAATAGCTCAGCTCGAAACATTAAATCCTCCTTCTTTCTTTCCTTTCTTGAGTGTCCAATAACACTATACTTGTTTCACATCCTCATGTTGTAGTGTTTTCTCTTTGTTCATGTTTGGAGTAACGATATATATATATATGTATAAATATATATTCTATATATATATATATATATATATATGTTCTGGCACACTGTGCCGGTGGCACGTAAAAAGCACCCACTACACTCATGGAGTGCTTGGCGTTTAAAGGGCATCCAGCCGTAGAAACATTGCCAGATCAAACTGGGCCTGGTGCAGCCTTCTGGCTTCCCAGACCCCAGTTGAACCATCCAACCCATGCTAGCATGGAAAGCGGACGCTAAACAATGATGATGATGATGATATATATATATATATATATATATATATATATATATATATATGTATATAAATGCCATTTAAGGGATATTTGTATCCAATGAATTACTGGTGTATTACCCATTTGTGATTATAAGCATTAGTATTAATGCTCATAAACGATAGGTAAAGACAGGAATAAACTGAAGTTTATCTATATTTATGGAAAAATGAAAAAATGGAGATAAAACTGATGACTGATAAACATCAATTATTATTTCTTGATTATAAAAAGACAATATCTCATCTTACACCTGTTTCTGTTAATGCTATTTTGAGCATAATCAGGCTTAATTATTACAATAACAATAATTATCATTGTAAATAATTATGCCAACTTAAATAGTGCAACTTCATCAGAGCACACGTACTTATTGAAGCTATTTTTCTGCTCTGATGAAGTTGCACTATTTAAGTTGATATAATTATTTACAATGATAATTATTGTGACTGTAATAATTAAGCCTGATTATGCCCAAAATAGCATGAACAGAAACAGCTGTAAGATGAGATATTGTCTTTTTATAATCAAGAAATAATAATTGATGTTTATCAGTTATCAGTTTTATCTGAGCTCCCTGAAATTTGCCCAGACTATTCTTATTCTAGCAGCTACATTTTCAGAGCATCCACCCTTGCTACTGACTTGGTCATCTAGGTAATGGAAGCTATCAACTACTTGTAGTTTTTCTCCCTGGAATGTAACAGAAGCTGTTCTCTGCACATTTTCAGTGTTTATAGCACCCAAGCATTTGCCACATACAATAACTATCTTCCCAGTTAGCCTTCCTGTGATATTGCTGCACCTCTTATGTGTCATATCTTACACTGGGTATATCTTATGGAGTTTCTACCTATGCTTTTTCTACAAATCAAGCAGGGCCATCTACCTGAAGGGATTTGTGATTTGTCTGCCTTCCTACTTATTAAGACTTTGGTTTTAGCTAAGCTGACTCTAAGGCCCTTCGATTCTAGACCTTGCTTCCACACCTGAAACTTTTCCTCTAGTTCTGATAGTGACTCAGCAATTAGAGCAAGGACATCAGCATAGAGGAGCTCCCAGGGGCATCCTGTCTTGAATTCCTCTGTTATTGCTTGGAGGACTATGATGAATAAGAGGGGGCTGAGGACTGATCCTTGGTGGACCCTTATCCTTATCCGGAATTCTGCACTGTACTTGTTGCCAACCCTCACCTTACTGACAGCATCCCTGCACATGGCTTGCACAACTCTCACTAACCATTCATGTATCCCTAGTTTCCTCATTGACCACCAGATAAGGGATCGGAGGACCCCGTCAAAAGCTTTCTCCATGTCAATGACAGCCAGGTACAGAGGTTTATCTTTAGCTAGGTATTTCTCCTGCAGCTATCTTACCAGAAATATAGCATCAGCAATGCTTTTCTCTGGCATGAACCCAAACTGCATCTCATCAAACTGACTCTCTCCCTATTTAGTTGGGCTATGGGCCTCTCCGTGACCTTCATTACCTGATCCAACTACTTGATACCTCTGTAATTATTTGTATCTAAAGTGTCACCTTTAAAAAAAAAAAAGACTCCGCCGGTTACGACGACGAGGGTCCCAGCTGATAAGATCAACGGAACAGCTTGCTCGTGAAATTAATGTGCAAATGGCTGAGCATTCCACAGACACGTGTACCCTTAACGTAGTTCTCGGGGATAATCAGCGTGACACAGAGAGTGACAAGGCTGACCCTTTGAAATACAAGTACAACTCATTTTTGCCAGCTGAGTGGACTGGAGCAACGTGAAATAAAGTGTCTTGCTCAAGGACACAACGCGTCGCCGGAATCGAACTCACAACCTTACGATCATGAGCCAAATGCCCTAACCACTAAGCCACGCGCCGGTGCTGCTACACCAGGTATTGAGTATGACTCCTTCATGTATCACTTGGTTAACTATATGGGTGACTAGGCTATAGCCAACACTGCCAGATATTTTGAGCATTTCTGCAGTGATTCCTGATTCCCTGTCTTCATACCCTTGAATGCTTTATCTATCAAGGTACTGTCAATTCAGGTAGCTGGTCTCTCTGTTGGGTTGGCATTCAGCAGTATCTCTTTCTCCCATTCATTCTCTTTATTTAACAACCTTTCATAGTGGCATCTCCAAACCTCTCTCTTTGCAACCTCGTTTAATGCAAGTGTACCATCATCCATGTTAAATTTCTTCTACACGCTAAGGCCTAAGTTTTTACATTTAAAATCCAGTTTAAAAATGTTCTTCGATAAGATAAGTAACGTATTTATATAACAATATTATTGAATTTCTGAATTGAATTTTGTTTGATTATTATTGTAAAAATATTAATTTCTATATTGTTATTTGATAATTAGTAGTTACGATATGTATATTTATTTACTTATTATTATTATTTTTTTAAAATTATTATCTTGTGAATTAACGCATTAAATATAATTTACATTGTGAAATAGTTTTGTAAGACAAAATCTAATGTAATAGGTAGGAATTGTATTTGTTATGTAGTATTGCATTTAAGTAAATACTTTTAATATTAATTGATACTTTGGTTAATTCTATAAGTGTGTGTAATATTAAATCTATTTATAAATCAATTATATAATAAGTTTAACTAACTTGTGTGTATATATTTGAACCATTTTTCTATTTTAATTCTTATAGTCATAGTTTGTAGCAGTATTATGTATATAAGTTAGCATTAAGTTTTTTAGTATATACTACTTAATTAGAATAAGATTTAATTTAGATGTTTATTAAATAAAGGAATAAATAAATAATTTAATGTATATAGATTAAATTATAGTATTTTAGCTTCACTTAATGTATATTATGTATTATATATATATATATATATATATTTTGTTTTAAATATTTTGTTTTAATTACTTGTATTTGAATTTTCTAGCAATGATATATTATAATTTGTTATTTTTCTCTTCTCATCATCATCATCTTCTATAAGCTAAAATTTATTTTCATGGGTAAAATAAATATTTATATCTATTTATTTTAGTTTTATTTATACCCCATGTTTAACGAGATAAATTTTATAAACAATAAGTCATATGTATTAAGTTTAAAGATTTAGTTAACAGAATACATTTAAGATATTTCGTGTTTTTATTTTAACATATATTATTGAATTTTGTTTGATTTTTATTGAAAAATTACGTATTTTTATATATATTTATATTTTCTTACAAGATAATATACATATATTTATTTATTTAATTATTTTATTGTTTTATCTGGGACCTGATGAGTGACTATATTTAAATTGAATTGATTTAACTGTTATTAGTTTGAAAATATAGCTATGAAACACGTGTAGTTTTTTTTCTAATTATATAATATTTATTATTTTGTACTTTACTTAATTATAGGTATATGTTTTATCGCTTATTTAATTTTTTTCTATATATTTTGATTTAATTATGTAATTGTTGAATTGCTACATGGTGGTTCTTCTCTAATTTATATACACATATTATATATATATATATTATATATATATATATATATATATATATATATATATACATATATATGCATAAATCTATTTATCTATCTGTCTATCTATCTATCTATCTATCTATATATATATATATATATATATATATATATATATATATATATATATATATATTGTATGCATACATGCTCACATACACACACACAAAGGCTTGTCAGATAAATTTGTTTTTACTATTTATTTAAAACCTTACTTTTCATCAACAGTTTTAACAAATTAGTTAATGTTACATTCTCCTTCATAGGAACATAACTCATAAAAATCTTACCATTTTTCCAGTGATAATTTAAATTATTTACTTTTATTTCCTGTCACTTATTATCATATCTATGATGCATTACTATATATGCTTGTGAGAAAAATTACATTATTACATTTTCTGGCCAAAATATGTCCTTTAAATTAATTAAACTGAATCTGTCATATAAACCTTTTATAAACTTATTTTATTGATCCTGAAAAAATGAACGACAAACTTGATCTTGGTGAAATTTGAACTCAAAACATAAATCCGGAAGAGTTACTGCTTTGGTCCCTTGCCTTCAAAATTTCAGGCCTTCTGCCTAAAGAAAGGATTATTAAGGTGGCAAGCTGGCAAAATGGTTAGCACGTCAGACAAAATGCTTAAGCAGTATCTCTTCCAGCTTTATGTTTTGAGTTCAAGTTCCACCGAGATCGAGTTTGTCTTTCATCCTTTCAGGATTGATGAAATAAGTACCAGTTGCATACTGGGGTTGACATAATTGTAAAGCCCAATTCCATCACTAAATATTCTGGAGTGTGACTCAGAAGGTAGGTATACTATTGTATTAATATAAAGGTGAGTGTACACACAAGTGTTGTTTCTAACTGCATGGTTCCTTTGGGTAGACTTGAAGCTGAAGATTTTTAAAGTTGGAGGAAGAGTAAGTTAGAACATGAATAATATCAATTATAGAAACAACAACTTGAATAAAAACCAAGTTGTGGACTCCAATCGACTACCATTTGCACCAACTGGGGAAGCCTCTGTGTTGCTCTTGTTCTGTTAGAAAAAACATCAAAGTTTTCAATCATTATCACATCCACATTCTTAAAATACTGTTGGACACATTAGATAATATGGTTGTAGAAACACTGGATCTGAATCTCCTCTGCCCTCACCCCTCAAATGGTTTGTCATGGTTGGAAGGTTGTTTGATTAAAGATCTGTTCAAAAGAGCTGAGCCCTTAAACAACAATAACAACAGCAATTCACATTATATATGTATGTCACCAGTACAAACGTAACTTCTGATGATTTCAGAAAAGAATTAACTGGAATGAATGACTTCTGCTCCGTCATCATCCTACAGACATTACTCTCATGCAGAATAAAGATAAACCTCATGGGAAAATATTTCCTTGCTAGGAAACAAATGAATGTTAGTGATAGGAAGGGCATTCAACCATAGAAAAATCTGCCTCATCAAGCTTTGCCTGACCCATGCAAGTATGGAAAAGTAGATGCTAAAACAATAATGATGATGATGATGACGACGATGATGGTGATGGTGGTGATGCAAGATTGTATTAACATGTATGTATATAGACTCAACACTTACATTCACACAGACTCACATACGAATATCATGAACGCAAAAATTATATGGAAATCAATGAATTTATAAAACATTTAAGTCTACATTTCTATTAAATGTTGTCAATAGGTTGAGAAGAAAATGTGTATAGAATCGAAGTCAACTATTTCATCAGTAATTTCAGTGAGTATGTTGTTCTTGTGGTAAACTGAAATTTTGATGTAATGTTGTAATACCTAACTCTCTCTCACTCATTGTATTATACTCCCACTCTGCAATCTCTCTTTCTTTTCCTCATTTGTTCTTTTCATTGCTTCTACTATATTTTTCTTTTTTTTTCTTTCATCCCACTCTTTTTTGTGTTGTTTTTTCTTTATTTCCTTTATTTTATACCTCCTGCTTTGCACCATTTATTCTTTCATATAAAACTTCAGTTTGTAACTAGTTTTATTTTTCAGTGTCAAATGATACGTTTGTAATTGCATTGTCTGTTAGTGGAACTGAAATGGAATTGAAAAAATTCAGTTTTGTCAAAAACAAACAAAAATATATATATAAATAAAAATACATAGACTAAATAATAAAGAAATATAAAAAATAAGCTGGAACATTTTTGTATTGTATTTTTTTGGTTAAATCCATTGCAAATTGGTGAATTAAGTAACACTTTCTACCACTAACCTTTAATAAGCTCCAATCTTAGAAGTTAAGAACATACAGTCACTTTCAAAATTACTATGTGCAGTCAAACGAAAAGGCTGATTTTTATTCTTCAGTATTGTAAGTAGTATGAGTCAATAGCAGATACTGAATCTATCAAAATAAGAAAAAAGGAAGAAACAAACAAACAAACAAGCAAACAAACAAAGAGAGGAAAAAGAAAGTAGGAAGGAAGAAAGGAACACGTATAGAAATGTATTGAACACAATTATTCAAATGAACAACTAGATTCTTCTTTAATGTACTTTTGGTAACTTGTAACCTAACACATAGTCGCATACTGTTTCTTTCTGTTACATAATAGAGAAGTTGTTGAAGATGCAATGGTCGAATAGATAAGATGCCAGCTTCCAAAGATAATGTGTCAAGAGTTTGTGCGTTTACATTGGTGCCACATAGTGTGACTGAGAACAGTATTTAGTTCAAGCTATTTAGGTGAGCCTCATAGTAGTGGGGTAACTGCACTATGCATTTTCATTTCATTACTGAAAGAATTGATGTATAGAAACTAAAGGATAATCAATTGATTTAATGACCAACAATGGGTAGCAAACAATGAAATTCTTACATTCTTTTGATTTCCTGTAATTCAGACCAATTCATGGTCCCAGTAGACAAAATGGAAAAGATGTTGCTTGAGAGGAATCAACTTACTGCTCTAAGTGGAGGCAGCATAGTAAAATTGACAAGTGGTTGTTGTTTAGCACCAGTTCAGTCCTGAATGAACAAACCTATGATAAAAAACATTCCAGACATGGCCATACCATCTTTTTCCTTACACTACATTGCTTGAGAGGATGGCAAGGGAGATGCACTGGAACAGCCATGCTGACTTACAGATAGCCATGGTAATGGGTACATGGATAACTGAATAGATTGGCTCCCTGAACAACCAGCTAAAAGGAGGTTTGCAGTTCATGTTCTGTCAAAGCATTTAACTCCCAATGGACTCGTCCACCTAGCTATACAGAATAATTGCAGGGTAGAATCAACTTACTGCTCTAAGTGGAGGCAGCATAGTAAAATTGACAAGTGGTTGTTGTTTAGCACCAGTTCAGTCCTGAATGAACAAACCTATGATAAAAAACATTCCAGACATGGCCATACCATCTTTTTCCTTACACTACATTGTTCAATGTGGTCTTTTTTTAATGATAAAATGATCAATGATATTTCAGCTCTCCTTTTCACTAGAACTGTTCAATGTATCGTTACTTCATTTTAAGTTAGTAGGGTGTGATCTGAGAGAAAAAAGGCTGCTATTTCTGGCAGGTTGAGCAACTACATAAAGGCTTTCTTGTTAACTTGACAAGTGGTTTGTTAATATATAATGCTAAGTCGACCTTCTGATTGAAGGAAGATTCTCTTTGCCAAAGATACATTACACAAAGTTGGTATCTACAATGGCATACCTTTAACCTAATGAGTTAAGAGATTCCTAACATAATTACTAATCACATATATAGTAAAGCTGAATTTGTTTGATAGCATAATTTAAATGTTGTTGTTGTTGAGCCCTGATTCAGCAGATCTATGATCCAGGCGTTCCAACTATGACCTTCCTATCTTTTATTGAGATATATCTAAGACAACATTAACTATTGTCTTTCCTTAGCATATGATTTAAAAAAAAAATTGGTATTGTATCTAGTAGATTGAACAACCATGTAGAGCCTCTCTCATTGGTTCATATAATCTAAATGTGTTAGATTATTTTTCTTCCACTTAAAGTAGATATTGTGTTCAAACATATTTATTTTAAAATTCATTATTGTTCTGGGAGTTTGAATCTTAGGGACATTTGCTTCTTAAAGGTTAATTCAGAGGAAGAAGAATATTATCCATGACCTTTGACCTTTGCAGTAACCTCTGAGAGTGGTAGGAGTAAATTATTCTTAGACTGGAGACATAGCCCAAATGGTTTGTTGTCACCAATATGTGTGGAGGTGGTGGTGGTGAGTGCTATTTTACTTTTCGTTTATTTGGTTTAGCTTTCATTGTAGGGATAGACTCTTCAGAACTAACTTTGTAATGTAAGTTCAGTTCCTAGTTGTAGCAATTTCACTTAGTTTGTTTATACTTGGGGAAAGATATGAATGTCACAAATTTTATTTCTCAATTCCTTTAGCATCAACAGAGCTGATGTCCCATTGATGGATATCAATGAAGCAAAATATCAAGCAATTGACTGTATTTATTACCATGGAATAATTATATATGTATACATCATTGCCGCTTCTTCTTCTTCTAAGATACTGCCTTTAGTTGGACAATTTGACAGGATTCAGTGGGTCAGAGGACTTCCTCATGCTCCAGTGTCTGCTTTGGCATGGTTTCTCTGGCTGGATTTCCTTCCTAACACTAACCATTTTACAGAGTAGCTTACAAGACTAAGAATTCCCTTCGTTCTGTGGGGTTATATTTAAGAGAACTTTTCAAGTTTCTTCCCTTTTCTTTCTTTGTATAATTACTTTAAAATTCTTCAAAAGATTCAACTAAAGATGCTCATAAATTATTGGACTTTGCAAAGCAATTAAATACAGTTAATAGATTCTAATGGACACAGAGGATATGACCTGATTAGAATAGCTAATACTCAAATTAGCTGACCAACTGTGATGCTGAAATTGTGAATATTTCAGATTCTGCATCCTGTTGAAATGAAGAAAGAAAAAAAAAAAAAAGTAAGAATATTCTGTACAATGGAGACTAATGAGAAGTGTAACAATTTTCTTCAATCTATTGGCATTAAAATGAGCCATATCTGGCCAAAATATTCTACCTGTTTTATGTTCAAACTGGCCAAATCTGGCCTCTCCCACCTAACCTACAATGTCATTCTAAAAGTAATGGATAACATCTTTGAAATCTCAAAAGTATGACGTAAGGCATGATTACTTCAAAACAATGTGAATAAATATGCATTAAATTTGACAGAGTAATCCAAGAGCAGAATGTTAAATAATATTTGTTCAGAAGTTTGCTTCCCAACCACATGGTTCTGGATTTGGTCCCATTGTGTGGCACATTGCATAAGTATCTTCTACTGTTACCCGGGGCCAACCAAAGCCTTGTGGGTGGACTTGGTAGACAGAAACTATCATTCATACACTATGAGTCAGTCCTGCCCACAAGAGCCAAAGCCGCATATGTGCAAAATGAAATCACGCATGAGTGACACATGTCATGACACAGCTGACAAAGCTTACTTCATCAAATAGTTCCTCAGGAACATAATTTACAGTGGCTATTCTCCATTTTTAGCCAAATGATTGTGCTTAAACATTAAAGTAAGTAAACCACATAAGAAGGCCCATAATCCCAAGTCAGAAATATGCTTCTTAAACTGCCCTAATTTGATGACAGAACCATTGCAACTATACAACCTCCAATCTGCAGGGAGGGACTCAACAGGCTGATGGTGCACACCAGTTGATCCCCGAGGAAATTTCTGTCAAGGTATAACATCACAGGTAGCATCATGCGGTGCATACTATCCAATTGCCCCATCAATGACTTCAAAATGTGCTCAAGGGCCTATGTGGTAGTCTACAGTAAATATGGAGCATTCTATATTGGGTGTACAACCAGGAAATTGCACGTTTGAATAAAAGAATGTATGTCTACAGACTCTTCAATCAAAAAACATCTAAAGAAGTGCCAGACCCAGAACTTCAAGGTATCTATCAGGGCTACTCAGTGCAACAGGGCTAATCTCAGAATCATGGAAGCCCTCCTTATCAGCAAACTGGGACCAGCCATAAACAACAGGAAAGAACTTCATGAAGCAGACTGGTTACTATAGCAACACCATATCACCTTCCTCTCTCCTCCTTCCCAGACATCTGATCAATGACCTTTTCCATCTCTCACTTTCCCAAATGTCCTGAAGAAGGAGTCATAGCTCTGAAGTATAGACATATGAGGTAAAACTACAATTTTGTTTTGCTTTCTTTTCTTTTTGTAGTTTACTTTATATCTTCTTGCATTGTTCTCTCCTTACACAACGATTCTCTTTAAAGTGACATCATACAATGCTTCATCAAACTATTCCATTTTAATATGTGTGTGTGAGTGTGTGTCTTTGTGCTTGTGTTTGTCTCCCAGCATAACTTAATGACCGGCATTGGTTTGTTTACATTCCTGTAACTTAGCGGTGTGGTAAAAGTGACAAGTAGAAAAGTACCAGATTTAAAAAAAAGTGCTGTGCTCAATTAGTTTGACTAAAACCCTTCAAGGTTGTGCCCCAGCATGATCACAGCCCAGTGACTGAAATAAGTAAAAAATAAATTAAAAGAATAGAATAAAAAGATTCTGAGAATTACTTAGAAAATAGATTTTATATGACAATACTGGGGTGAGAGAACCTTTCTATTTTGTGTCACTTCATAGTTGCTGTCCCTCAGTAAAGTAGGGTGCAGGGGTGATACTATAAAATAAACCTACTATATTTAATCATATCCATCTCTATGTTTGTGAGTTTACATCTTACCTTAGTTAACATTGCTTATCAATTCTTCAGGGATGTAAAAATAACAGTGTTTTCACTCTATTTGATTTAATCAATAATGTTTTACCTTCCCACCTCACCGCTACAGAATTAGCCTCATGTTTTGTCCAAGGAAATCAATATGATAATTGTTAGAGTGTTTTGTTTTTAATGACTGGATTATTTTTTAATATTTGTTGTTTAACCTTTAGAACAATTTTAATGAAGACTTTTGTGAAAAAATGACATATTCTATTCCATATGCTTTCTCATTTTTATCAATATGTTTATCTTCATTTTTGATGTAGCTTAATATTTCCAAGAATACTGATGTAAAATCTTGAGAAAGTAAATCAAAACATATTTATATGATGAACATCATAGTTAATGTGACATATGAGATTTGATGTAATACAGCTCAGTTTCTTTCCAACCAGTATGAACAGAAAACGCAGAAAACATTCATAGTTTTTATCCTTGTCCATGTTATAAAGCTGTATCAAAATACTTTAAAAAAAACAACAACAAAAAAAAAACAAAGAAACAAATAAACAAACAAAAATACCATTATTTGATGCTTTTTCTCAAGAGTTGGCTATCTCATATAAAAGTTCATATAATTGTTCTGAAAAGCAAAATGAACTGGATAAAATGGTAATGTACCACTCATAGATTGTGAGTTCAAATCCACTGCAGGCATTTTTTTGTGTTTCTATGCAAGTCATTTTATTCTACATTGCTTCAGTTCATCTAGCTGTCAAAAATATGCACAAGATTTCCTGGGAAAATATCCATCTTGTAGAAAGATATTGCTGATAATGAAAGGTCAAAGAAATTGTCTGTGTTTGTCATGCCAACATGAGAAATATCATTGTCCTAATCTGACATCACTGCTGCTGCTACAACCAACATTGTCATTGATATCATCATCTACAACTTGCATTTGCAATAGGTATAACAACAGATGTACTTTATTTTCTGTTCCATCAATAGTGTCCTAAGTTCGTTAACAGGTCTTGACCTTGATTTTGGAAGGATTCTTAGCAGAGGGCTCATTTATTTGTTTAATGTCTGTTTTTCCATTCAAGCATGAGTTGGACGGGGACTTAATAGAAATAGAATTTTAAAGCCAGATACTTTTCCGGTTGCCAACTTTTACCTGTTTACATGTAAGAGATTATTTTTATTCGAAAGATTTCAAAAATCTGTTTAACTACCGGTCATAATGTCAACAAGAAATGTAAACATCCTGTTAAATATATATATATATATATATATATATATACCTAAATGGCAGGCTTCCTACAGTTTCCACCTATCAAAATCACTCACAAAACATTGTTTGACCTGAGGCTACAGTAGTAGATACTTGCTCAATGAATGGCATGCTGGGACTGAGGATAGAACCATGTGTTGCAAAGTGAACTCATTAACCACTCAGCCTTCATGATTATAAGTTCTGTACTCTACTGTAATTTCTTCAACTCTGTAATTATCAAAAGCAAAACTGGCTCCAATGGAATTTGAACATGGAACAAAGGAACACAACTGCATAAACAAGACATTTTATTCAGGTTCTATGATTTTAGCTCTGCCTGTCCTGCTCTGACTAAATAATAATAATGGAAAGTAAAGCATAAATTTTTGAATTAACATTGAATATTTTTAGAGAGTCATAAGTCAGAATTTGTGAGTTGTTTAGCCTCAGATCAACCTTTATGAAACAGACTGATAATCAAAAGTACTCCAAACGTATTTTGATAATCAGAAGTATTCTCAAACAGCCAGTGTATCTTGGACTTCATTATCCAATGTATCCTTTAGTTTATTTTTAAAACAGCAGAGTGTAGTTTAAGGTAAATTTGGTTTCTATTTCTGACAGGTTTAATAACTACATAGAGACTTCCCTGTTGGTTTATTTATGAGGTATATTGCTATATTATTAGCTATTTGTAACAACCAGTGCTAAGCTGTATGAAATTAATGATATTCATGAATTTAGAAAAGTTCATATGCCATATGGAGAACAATGATCTGATGTCCTGGAACTAACACTTTGAGAGAAAAAAAATTGTTTTTAACTGTTGAAAATATGTGACACATCTCTCCTCCCCTACCTCCAACATACATAGAATCCACTGTTTTCACCACTCACCTCTCACATGGCCAAAAGTAACAATGTATTCTAGTTACTTTGGTTCAAAGTTTCACTAATCTATTGCTCTAAGTTCATCTGCAGCTTATATATCACTGTCAACTATTTGGTTGTCTCACTCTCTGTACTGAAGACATCTATTTCACCTCATATCTCTCTGAAATCATCATAATTCAATGTATATAACCAGTATTCCTTCTAAGTTGTGTGCTTGTGTGTAGTGCACATTTTACAACTTAGTGCTTAAAGGATAAAAATGTGCACACACAGGTTTCAAGATGAAATCAAATTATTCTTTTAATTGGAGAGATTTAAGCATTGGTTACTCGCATGGATGTACACATACTTTGCAAAGGAAGACAAAGTTTGCACATAGAAAATTACTGGGCATCTCACAGGCAAAAATTAGAGGGGACATTGTATGTAACATACCAAAACTACTGGTGCAGAAGCCAGACAATTTCCTATTTTAAGCTGTTTGTACTAGCTAGTCTCCGTACCCACCTATATAATTGCCAGAAATATCAGAAGACCAAATATGCCTGATTTCTTTCTTAGTATTTAACCCATGTAATACAGCCACTGCATCCATTGTACTACAGAAGTAATATACTCTACATCCTCCTGCAACACAATGCCTCTTACCTTCTGAATCCTCTGATATTTTAGTCAGTTAACCGATTGAAGCTTTTCTTTTTCTCTAATGACAGCCATTGGCAGCAAATGAATCAGCTAAGTTGGTAACTCTAATCATATGTCTTTTAACATACCTCACACAAATGAAGCCAAAATTTTCAACACAAGTGAAGCCTATAATTTCAACAAATAAGTCATAAGACTTATGAAGATCTTCTGGCCAAACACACTTTTACCCAAATGATTCTGTAGTACTCCTGCTAAAAAACATTCACATTTCCTTCTTGCTTTGCTTTGAAACTCAATATATACACAACAATATAACTATCTCCATAGACCAGTCTAACAACAGTATTCATACTCATCTCATGGCAAAAACCTTCTGTAAATACTTCAGCTTAACAAAGTAACAAATCAACAATGTCTCCTCCATCAACAGAGCACTCTAAAGCTTAGCTCTTACCATTCACATGCTTTTCGATCACTCTCTCTCTCTCTCTCACAGCCACCTCTATTTCTCTTTCTCCTCCTCTCTCATCATCATCATCATCATCATTGTTTAATGTCCGTTTGTGATGCTGGCATGGATTGGACAGTTGGACAGGGCTGGCAACGACCCACGCATGAATGGTGCTTATTGCGTACTACCAGCACCAACTAGTCAGGTGGCACTGACATCGGCCACAACTACAATTTCCATTTGATTGTGATTTGATTTTTGATTTTGATTTTGAATTTGACTCAATAGGTCTTCAAGCACAGCGTGTCACCTGACGATTCAAAGGTACTTTTTAAATGGGCTGTTTATGTAACACTGGTATAGGCTACAGCTGTGATCTCACTTTATTTGCTGGGTCTTATCACTTGTAGCATATCTCCAGAGGTCTCGGTCTCTTGTCATTGCCTCTGTGAGGCCAACATTTGAAGGTCATGCTTCACCACCTCATCCCATATCTTCCTGGGTCTCCCTCTTCCATGGGTTCCCTCCACTGTTAGTTGTTAGGGTGTGACACTTCTTCACACAGCTCTCCTCATCCATATGCAACACAGGACCACACGAGCACAGTCATCTCTCTTGTACACCACATCTGATGCTTCTTATGTCCACCATTTCTCTCAGGGTGCTTACACTCTGTCGTGTGTGCACACTAACATTACACATCCAGCAGATCATACTAGCTTCATTTCTTTTAAGCCTACACGTCTTCAGCAGTCATGGTGCGTGTTTTACTGCTGTGTAGTATGGCAGTGTGCACACATGCATTATACAATCTACCTTTCACTCTGAACGAGAGGCCCTTTGTCACCAATAGAAGTAGGAGCTTTCTGAACTTTGCCCAGGCTATTCTTATTCTAGTGGCAATGCTTGCCGAGCATCAATCTCCACTACAGACTTGGTCACCTAGGTAGCGGAAGCTATCAACTACTTGTAGTTTCTGCCCCTGGCATATGATAGAATCTGTTTTCTAAGCATCTGCGGTGTTTATTGCTCCTGTGCATCACAAAAGCTGTCATTCCAGTTAACCTTCCTTTGATGTTGCTGCATCTCTTACGCATCAATAGCTTACACTGGTACATCTTATAGAGTTTCTACCTACACATTTTCTACAGATAGAGCAGGTTTGTGATGTGTTCACCTTCCTACTTACTAGGACTTTGGTTTTTGCAACATTGAATCTAAGGCCTTTTGATTTTAAACCTTGCTTCCACACCTGAAATTTCTTCACTAGTTCTGGTAGTGATTCCACTATGAGAGCAAGGTCATCAGCATAGAGAAGCTTCCAGGGGCAACCTGTCTTGAATTCCTTTGCTTTGTTATTGCCGGGAGGACTATGAGGGGTCCGAGGGCTGATCGTTGGTGAACCCTACTTCTACCTTGAATTCTTCATTATACTCATTGCTGACCCTTACCTTACTAATGGAATCCCTGTACAGGGCCTGCACAGCTCTTATCAATCACTCATCAATTCCTAGTTTCCGCATCACGCACCAGATAAGGAATCAGAGGACCCTGTCAAAGGCTTTCTCCAAGTCAACAAAAACTAAGTGTAGGGGTTCATCTTTGGCTAAGTATTTTTTCTGCAGTTGCCTTACCAGGAATATAGCATCAGTGGTGCTTCTACCTGGCACAAAACTAAACTGCATTTCATCTAAGCAGGCTCTCTCTCTAATTAGTTGGGCTTTGACCCTCTCTGTGACTTTCACCACCTGATCCAGCAGTTTGATACCCCTGTAGTTATTTCTGTCTAAAGCATCACCTTTACCTTTGTAGCAGTTGCTTATGGTGCTGCTACACCAGTCATTGGGTTTGACTCTTTCGTGAACTACCTGGTTTACAATACGGGTGACTAGACCATAATCCATACCACCAGATATTTTAAGCATCTCAGCAGTGATTCCTGATGGGCCGGGGCTTTTCCTGACTTTATCTACCAGGGTGCTATCGATTTGGGTAGCTGGTCCCTCTACTGGGTCAACAATTGGCAGGCTCTCCTCCTCCCATTCATTCTCCACATTCAACAGCCTTTCATAATGGCTTCTCCAAGCCTCATTCTTTGCAGAATCATTAAAAGCAAGTGCACCATCATCCATGTGAGTGAAGGTGCATGGCTCAGTGATTAGAGCATGAAGCTTACAATCATGAAGTTGTGAGTTCGATTCCTGGACCGGGCTGCATGTTGTGTTCTTGAGCAAAACACTTTATTCCATGTTGCTCCAGTTCACTCAGTTGTAGAAATGAGTTGCAATGTCACTGGTGCCAAGCTGTATGGGCCTTTGCCTCTCCCTTGCATAACATCAGTGGCATGGAGAGGAGAAGCTGGTATGCATGGGTGACTGCTGGTCTTCCATAAAAATAACCCTAGGTTGTGCATTCACCGGTGAGGTGCCTTTCTGCCCAGACTTGTACCTTGAAGGGGAACCTCTTAGGTGCACCCATGGTCATTTATGACCGACAGAATTGAATTAGAGTTATATTAAAATTATATATATATATATATATATATATATACTAGCAGAGGTACCTGACATTGCTTGGTATTAAAATGGCATAGTTTGTATATATATTACATGTATATTGAAACAGGTGATACTGGAAAGTGCAGCATTGATGACAAAACATTTGTGGAGTAAATAATGGGCTAATTCGACTAAGCGACATGTCAATCGTCCGTTTGAAGTATTCCAGGCCCTAAGTTGTTGGGGAAAATTGGGGTTGGGGGCATGTGTATGCCTTTGCTGATCTTAGGAAAGTCCCATTTCCCTTCACTATTGAGACTCCATTAATTCAAGGGTAAATATGTAATTATAAATACCTTGCAACCTTGCAACTGCTGCAATAATCATGAATTGGGAATTGAACAATAAATGTGCATTGTTATATATCTTGGACCTGCTACTTAATTATTTTTTGTCAAGAGTTTCACCTCCAGCAGTTCATTATGTCAGTTAGCATACACTGACATAATTCTGCTGTTATGGCGGTAAAGACAGAAAGTTGCCGATTCATAATGTTGTTCACATTAGGATATGAATTATTCATTTATTTATCACAGTAGAATTAAAAGTGAAAGAATAAAAGTGAAACAATATTATATGACATTACAATATAGATCTTATTCTTTCACTTTTGACATGTAATACTGAACCAGTGCTAATGTTATATTGTTTTAATCCAAAAGGAAAAAGAAAATACATGTTG
Source organism: Octopus sinensis (assembly GCF_006345805.1). Lineage (NCBI taxonomy): Eukaryota > Metazoa > Mollusca > Cephalopoda > Octopoda > Octopodidae > Octopus > Octopus sinensis. The sequence goes on from NC_042999.1 coordinate 100,757,182, forward strand.
ACACTCATGGGGGCTGATACTATTACCTTGTAAAATTTGATTTGATTTGGTCAAGTCGTTTGAAAATGCATAGAGAACAGACAGAGAAAGAATTTTATATATATAGACAAGGAAGTCAATTTGTAGACAGATCTTACAAACCTTGTTTGAGCATATAAAGCTCCAGAAGAAAATAGCTTGAGTGAAAAAACTTGAGCCACTTTAGGATAGCTTTTTCCAATGCATGACTGCTCAGTGGCATGGTTGAAATATCATTGGTTAGCAATAAAGGCTTATCAGTTGTATGTGACCCATAGCGGTCATATGCATGACTGCACGCACAATGTTTTTCAATAGAGGGGGAAATGTAAATAGTGTATTCACATAGACAGAATGCAAAAAATTTAGAATAAGTGAAGTAATGTTGTAGGGAGAGCATACAAATACTGTAAAGACATAGATATTTATGCATGATAAAACTGAAATACACTGAAGTCAATTTTAAGGCAGATGTGGCAAAACTGAATTTAAACACACTGGGTGAACAAAAATTTAAAGTAACTAAATTATTTTTCTGGGAGAACATACAAAAACCGTAACAACAGAGATTTTTATGCACAACTAACTTTAACAACACGGATGTCAGTTTGTAGACAGAAGTTAGTGTGTAAGTTAAAGGGAGAGAGAGAGAGAGAGAGTGTGAAAGAAACAGACATAAGCTAAAAGAGAGGAACTATTACAGAGAGTGAGAGAGAATATGCAAAAGCAAGGGAAACAGAGAATAACAAAAAGAGAGAGAAGAGAGAAATAAACAGAGAGTAAAGAGAGAGAATCAGTTGAAAACTGTAGACGTTTTTAGAGTAAAGCCCATGTAAAACACTGTTTTCCCTAGTTTCTCACTTTGTGTGGGATCTCTGGGCAAAATGTTACAGTTCATGACTATCCTTGGCACATAAGTAATATGTGTAAAGTTTGGTGAAATTTGGTTGAAAACTGTAGAAATGCATACGTACATTACACTCAGACATCCTTTGTTTTATATATATATAGATATATATTAAAGTAACAAAGTTAATGTCTGGTCATAGAGCAACCAATGGTTTTGCATCCACGAAGGCTGTAGCTTTGCAGACTCTAGTCTGAAGACAATTTTAACTCTTCACCTGAAGACATTACACATCCAGCAGATCATACTAGCTTCATTTCTTTCAAGCCTACACATGTCTTTAGCAGTCATGCCCCATGTTTCACTGTTGTTTTGAATTAATTATGCATTATCTTGTAGCTGCAAGGTTTTGATGATGTGATTGCATATTTTGAGAATGACAATGTGTAAAAGGCTAGATCTAGCTGGTATGAACATAAAAACAGGTAAAATATTTTTGTTGGACATGGCTGGTTTAAATGCTAAAAGGTCAAGTTCCTTCAAGTTTTTTTTATTAAATTGATGGTTGACAGTTGGTGCAACCATGAACAAAGGGTTTTTTTCTCCTATATTTCCTTCAGTTCCAAGAAAGTTAATTCCATGTTGAACATTTTAATGTAGTTTTTTCTCATAAGATAGCTTCATCTTGTTAGGTATAAATATTTGTTTTTGTTTCTTTTTATATTTGTCCATTCTGGAGATTTTAATACCCACTCTTGTGATTACTGGTCACAGAGATTCTTTCTTTTTACTACCTGATGAGTGATATAGTGCATAGAACATTCTTGAGGTAAGATCACACATATTTTCTTCATATCATATGTCAGAGGTTAGCTTCTTTTTTCTGTTCTTTCACTTTGTAGTTTTGGCATCTTTTCTAAAAAATACCATACTAAAATTATTTATGGTATATTCTGGAGCACACAAGCATACACACATTCTTTTCTACTCTAGGCACAATGTCCGAAATTTTTGGGGAGGGGGCCAGTCAATTAGATCGACCCTGGTACACAACTGGTACTTAATTTATTGACTCCAAAAGGATGAAAGGCAAAGTTGAACTCAGAACGTAAAGACAAATGAAATACCACTAAACATTTTGCCCAGCATGCTAATGTTTCTGCCAGCTTGCCAATTTAGCATACACACATATTATAAAGTCATTTTGACTAGAACTTAAAGTTTCAATTGACTAGAAAAAATTTTGCTTCTATTTCATGCCTGTGCCATGTAAAAAGCATTTGTGCTGGTGCTACATAGAAAACACCCAGCACACTCTGTAAAGTGGTAGGCATTAGGCAGGGCATCCAACCATAGGTACCATGTCATAACAGACAATTAGAGTCTGAGCAGCTCTCTGACTGGCAGCTCCCATTAAACTGTCCAACCCATGCCAATATGGAAAACAAATGTTAAATGATGATGATGATATTTATTTAGGACAAAAGATGGAGAACTTCAGAAGAAGAAGAAGTGGAGAATAAGGTAGTGAACTACAGTTGTAATTTAGATTCTAAATAAAAGGAGTTTTTATTTTATTAGGAGTAGTAATATGATCAATGGTCAGGTAAATAAATTCAAAGGTAGGCAAAAGATGGTGAGCAAGTGAGAAAGAACAAAGAAAGAATATATAGAAATAAATAAAATATGTGCACATACAGGAAAATAGCACATAGGATGGATCCATGATCATTCAGTATGTGAGAGCAGAAACTGTCTGGACTACTGTTCACATTTATGGTTGTCGCACAGTATTAAACAGCAAAACTAGAACCGCTGTTTATGAAAAAGATTGTGTCAAAGCAAGTTACTGGGGGATGTTGAAAGCGCTTAAATTCTATTCACTATAGAGAGAAATAGGAAAGATATACAATGGACTATATACATAGAAGATCCTTTAAGGGCTGGCTTGCATCAAACTTCAGTATTTAGAAATATATCAATCCAAAAAGTAGTCATTGCTTCACAAACCCATAAGTTCTACCTTTCCCTTTGAAAGTCAGGACCTTGTTCTACAATAGACCAATGTTCAAAGGCCCATAGCATCAAAACAAACTGAGCAATCTACATGAAATGGATATAAATGTATTCAAAAGGTATCTGGATAATATACATTATGAGGGCAGTAGCATTAAATTCCCTCATTCACCAAAAGCTAAGTACTGTAGAAAAGTACTAATTGCAGAGGCATTGCTTCAGCATGGTTACAGCTGTTGGGCTGGAAATAAAAAAAGAATAAACAAAATTTTGCCCACTGGAATTTAAAACAATGTGGTTACAAAGTGAACCTTGTAAGCACATACATAAAGTGAGCCTTGTAAACACATGCACATACTCACACACACACAAAAACTTACATTTCAACCGTAGCTGCACACACACCCACACATACAAGAGCAAGGGGCAGAGATAGGGGAGATAGAGAGAGAGGGGAGGTTGAGAAAGAAAGTAAACAAGACAAAAACGAAAAGAGAAAAACTAATTCATGAAGTGTGAAGTAGTTGAACTCGCAATGCCTGATTGATATTTTAAAATGTCGTTTTTTTTAAATTTTTTTATTTCATAACCAATCAAAAATATAAAAAATTAAGCATTTTACTCTTCAATTAGGAATTATTATAATTTGCAGACACAAAAATAAAAAAAATAAAAAATAAAGGAATTACAATACACAATGTATATAAGTGTATGTATGCCTTATATATATATATATATATATATATATATATATATATATATATATATATATATATACATATATATATATAAATAATCACCTGTATATATAATGATATATATACATATGTATATTTTGGGAGTGTTTTCAGTGTTATGTATATATATATACACATATATATTATGTATATGTACTTTATATATTATATATATATATATATATATATATATATATATATATATATATATATATATATATATATTATATTAAATTAGAGATAAAACCACTATCAGGCAAATCAAATTTATAAGTTTAAATTATTAATTTAAATAATTTTTAAAATCTTAACTTAATTTAAATATTTTAATTTGGAATTTTATTTCTATGTATTGGCTTATGTTTTTCACTGTTTGATTTGCCTGATAGTGGTTTTATCTCTAATTTAATATAATATATATATATATTTATACCATAAAATTAGATTTAATCCTAAATCTAATTTTTCCCTGTAAGTTTGGATTTGCTCCCTAATATTATTATTATTATTATATATATATATATATATATACATATATATATATTATGCATATGTACTATATATGTATATATATATATATTATATATATATATATATATATACATATACATACATACACACACACACAAATGCATTTATGTGTTCATATACATGCACACACATGCATGACAGGGTACTGAATGTTTATATCATGCTTAATGATAGCTTTTATTTTATATATATATTACATACATTATATATATATATATATAGAAACATACATATATATATATATATATATATATATATATATATATAATATGTGTGTATATATACACACATACATATACACATAAACGAACATACAAGAAATATTTACAAATGTGTTTACATACAAATGTATGTAACTGACAGAAGAAAGTTTTCAAAAACAATTTTAAGCACAGTCAACTGGGAGGAAAAAAAATAAATATTTTGGCAAATTTCTAACAAGAATTACAGAGGTTTAATTTAAATATACAGCCATTAGTTATAGCAGCGCAATTGACCTGCGTATGTTTGCACATACATACACACACACTCCTACAGTATGTATATGTGCATGTGTGTCTGTGTGTATAATACATGCATACATTTATTTACATACACATATTAACTACATCCATTTCTACATACATACACATAATAGTGAGTATATGTGTGTGTGAATATATGTTTGTGTGTGTATATATGTGTCTGTATATATATATATATATAATATATATATATATATATATATATATATATATATTTATAATATGTATCTATATGTGTCTGTGTGTGAGTATACTTATATATATATATTTATATACACATAAATATCTGTAACGTGTAAGCAAATACAACCTGTTGCATGTTCAGGTTGTTGGCAGCTAAACCAGCACCGTCACCAAGGACCTAACATTTACTGCAGATGTGAATACCGAGTTTTGTGTTTAGTGTGAGATACCTCACCCCATAGGTAGATAGTTGCTCTTTAGTTCTGATTGACAAACTATATAGATGGAAAATCCTTATATGAAAGACTCAGTTTCTATATGTATGTATATTTTGAATGTGGGCATAAAGAGGCTCAGGTTTATCACTGGATACGCAGTAAAAATTCCAAAATCAAATCAATTGTGGGTCTCCCCTTATTGGAAAAATTTATGAGAAAGCTCTCTAATATATAATCTGAGGCTGAGAATAGTAACCAGCCTTCTTACTGTTGCTTGTCATTGGTTATTCAATTGTGAGTACTGAGAGAATGACATACATATTGTACAAATGAATGCCGCTGTAATTCAATAATAAACCAATGTATCATCACAGGACGGCTATCATCTGACAAGATGAAGCAATTACCATACACACACTAACACACATACACATGTACACACAATAAAGTCATTTTGACTGTCAGTCAAACACTTATGAAGGGAATGTTCTGCAGTGCAAGATGTAAGATATAAAATTATTATTATTATTATTATTATTATTACTATTAATAATAATTCTTTCTACTCTAGGCACAAGGCCTGAAATTTTGAAGGAAGGGATAGTTGGTTACACTGATCCTAGTGCTTAACTGGTACTTATTTTATAGTCCCTGAAGCGATGAAAGGCAAACTTGACCGTGGCAGGAATTGAGCTTAAAATATAATGAGTTGAAAGAAATGCAACTAAGTATTTTGTTCAGCATGATAACAAATCTGCCAGTTCGCTGCCTTAATAATAATAATAATAATAATAATAATAATAATAATGATAATAATAATGGTTTCAAATTTTGCCACAAGGGTAGCAATTTTGGGGTAGGGAATGAGTTGATTACATCGACACCAGGGTTCAACTGGTACTTATTTTACTGATCCCAAAAGGATGAAAGGCAATGTCAATCTTGGCGGAATTTGAACTCAGAATGTAGCAATAGGCAAAATACTGCTAAGCATTTTGCCTGGTGTGCTAACGATTCTGCTAGCTCACCATCTTAATAATAATAATAATAATAATAATAATAATAATATATATATATGGTCGACTACTTCACCCAGCTTTCAGAGAGAGTAAGTATTGGGTCAAATTGTTCCAGTCACAAACCATATTCTACATGTTGACTCGATTTGCCTTGACATTGGAACCAAACTCTGGTTTCGAGTAATGCCTGATACTGTGTAACAGACTATGCCATAAGTTCATCATGCACCAGTTATTCACTATCAAGTGAAGTGGACATCTGAAATATACTCTTCTTTATACATACACAGACACTTGTATTATCGTGAATATATTGCATGCACACAAACACATAAATTTATATACATTTTATATTATATACACTTATCCACAAATATATCTCTGTAACAATTTATCATACGTACATGCACACAGTCACTCATATGTAAACATACAGGAATATATATATATTTACACATACACACACACATATGTATGTATATATGTTCAATTTAGAACTTTTTTTATTGAGAATTTCCCATATTTCCTTTAAGTTCCTTTTTATTTGGTTTGGAGCAACAACTCACCTAAATCCATTGGTCTAAGATTCCAAGACCTTCACAATTTTATCTTTAAATGAAATTGTTGTAATAGCATACAGTCCATGCTTTCTGTGGTAACTCACAAATGGTGTTAGGAACAATTTTACAAGTGATAAAATTTTATAATATATTGGATTTAAAATTATGTAGCAGTAAGTATTGGCATATTCCATGATGTGCGTGCACATGCATGTGTGTGTTTTTGTTTCTGTGTGTGGTTATGTATGATTAATTTAGGCTTATATTTGATTATTAGTAAAGATGAGATATTTGATTAATGTCTCATATTATGCCATGCTGATGATTTCTAAAAAGAAATACTGCTTTACACTGACAAAAAAATTTTAAGTTAGCAACAATAAAATGAAGTATGTATATTTTATGCATCTTTTTCTTTATTCTTTAAGCTCAAATTCAGACTTCTAATCCCGCTAAATATTATGAAGAAATGATAACCCCCCACCCCTTGTATTAACTATCTATTAGGGAACTTCACATGTTTTTCGATAATTAATATTTTTGTGGAATTCTGTATCAAATTATTGTGTTGTTAACTAGTGTTTTTCTCACCAGTTTTGTGTGCTCTACTAGTGCATCTGATGTGCACTTTGAGTAATAAAATTTGCAACTTTCATGTTTACATTGAACTATGCATATTACAGTGATTGTCTGAAGTACATTCTGTTGTTTGTTAGGTTCTGGTATTATTGTAATATATTCTGACAATGATTTGGTGGTTAGGTTTGGTACACTTTAAAACCAGAATACATTTGATTCTTATAGCATGTGGCTTGTGTATTTTTAGTGATTATTGCATCTGTTGTAGTGTGATTGAATTTGTTTCTGTATTGGTCTATGACCAGGTCTACTGATCCATTACGATACTCATTATATAAGGCCTGTCTTAGATATAAGATTTCATTATTTAAGACTTTTATTAGTGGATAAAAATTGAAATGTTCTAGCTATTGTGCATATATAAGCATTTGTTAGCTTTTTGTATGTATGTAAACTGTGATATATGTTATTTCCTATTGCTATGTTTATATTAGGATTGGGTTGGTATTAAGGTCTGAATTTCTGTTGGAGGTATCTTAGAATGTAAATGTAATAGAAAAATACGAACCTAAATTATACACACAGATATATCACACATTACATATATATATACCATGATATGAACTCTACCAGGATTTATCTTTGTATGAGTTTAATTCTTGCATTGAGGGCTTTATCAATCATAAAATTATTTCCGAGGCTGTTTGCAATTTACTGCAAAATGCATAGACTACATGCTTCAACAAGTTTAATATGAAAATGAAATTGTGAAGGTTTCAAAACATAATCCCAATGGACTTAGGAACATAACCATTTAAAATCAAACATGAGCATAAATGTGTTGTAATTATATATTTGAATGAAAAGCCTGTCTCTGTACAAGTATTATAGGTGACATAAGTATCAGAGATGCTTTGCCCCAAGCAGAAACTGAAGAGGTTACTTAAATGATGATGATACCATCTCTTGATGGTAACTAAAGTAAACCACATTGTTGGGAATTCTTCTCATCTTCAGCAGGTATTGCAGGGTCATGAGCTTTTCTTCATTTAAATTGAGCTAAAGGAGCAACCCAATATCAACAAAACAAGACAATGTATTTCTGTTAACAGGAGTTAAGACAAAGAAATTACAGATAAATGTAGGTATCTATATATCTATTATTTTTCTTCAAAGCCATATATCATTAAAAATACCTGGATATAGAAAGCAACTTTTTCAGTCTCTCCCTCTTTGCTTTTGTGTTTTAACAATGAAAGTATGTTACATTTTTCAGAGTTACAAATAAAATATATACATCTACCTACATTATTGCTACTTGAAGTTTCCCAACATTCACTGTCATTCAGGTTGCCACAAGCTGGGTGTATAGTATTTAAATTGATACTAAATTGTTTACATTTGTCTCTAGGATACTTGAATGACTGCATGTTTAGAGGAAACTCTGAGAAGCAATGAATTGATCATCAGTGTCTCCTAATATAATAACAAGTGCTACAAACATTCATTTGTATTCAAAATGTATATATATATACACACACACACAGCTATTTATATGTATTTGTATCTGGCTATCCATATACATACATACATATATATAAATACAAACACAATATATACACAAACATATCTATATATACAGACATATATATGCACACACACACACACACACATATATATATATGTTTATATATGCATGTGTGTGTCTGTGTAAGTGTACACACATGTATATACACATATGCATACATACATGTATATGTACATATATGCATGTGTACGCATATAAAACATAAAAACAAAAATTATGAACATACCATGTATGTGTATGTGTGTGTGTGTGTGTGTGTGTGTGTGTGTGCGCATGCACACACTGATGAATGTGAAAGTTTGTAAGATGGTAAACACATACACTTTAGTTTATGTTACATACATACCTCCATGGTCACATGCATACTTAAACATGCAATACATATGGACAAGCAGGCATACATATATTCAAACCTATTATACATTTGGATATAACAAGTAAATATCACAAGAAATCATTTGACTGACTTGTGTATAACATTGAATGTATATCTATGAACTAATATTCAACATTTTCTCCCTTGTGTATTATTCAACTTTGTACTACGTAATTTGTACCACAATTTAAAAGAAGAGGTATTCTTATACTTATACCACAAACACACATTATTTCCCCTTTCTTTCTCTCAATCTCAAAATATACATACACAAAATTACATATATATTGGGAATGTCTGTGTAGTTAAGATGTATATATATATGTATATATGTATACATATATATGTGTATATATATATGAAAGTATATGCAATGTGTATGAGCAATAAAACATTATTTTATAGGTGACGTTTAAAAGGCACTGAAAAGCAATAGATATGGTCACATTGAAAGCAAAATATTTATTATTATTATTATAATATTTTTAGCATGTCATGCATGTAGAAACATCCCCAAATCCATATATACATACATATTTATATATATATATAACATACATATATACTACATAATATATATATATATATATATATATATATACACACATATACATGTTATATTTTTACTAATATTTAGCAAAAGCAACAGAGTGACTCAGCAGATGAGGGTTTCGTGCATAAGTATGTTTGATAAGTGCTAATGCATGAAACTCTCGGACCATGAGTCAGTCTGTTGCTTCTGCTAAATATTAACAAAAATATACATATATTTATATTTTGCTTCACCATACCTATATATATATATATATATATATATAATGTATGTATGTATGTATGTATGTATGTATGCATGCATGCATAGCTGACAATGCAGTTTATACATAAAATACTTCCTTATAGACAAGATCACATACTCTCAATTAGATCTACATCAAATTCATTTTGTCTGAATGGGGATGAATATACACACATTCACACACATTTAAATATAGACATTTTAAAGAACACTATGCTTTGCATACTAGCAGAGAACAGATAAATGTATTTAATACACACATACATATACATAAAACATGTGTACACACAGACACACACACACACGTTTGTATGTCTGTGCAGTGCATGTGTGTGTGAGTGTGTGCATGTGTATATATATATGTGTATATATATGTATGTGTATATATATATATATATATATGTATATATATATACATATATATATATATATATGTATATATATATATGTATATATGTATATATATATGTATGTGTGTGAATGTGTGCATGTATATATATATATAAATATACGTACATTTGTGTGTATATGTATATTATAAATGCATTAATCAAATATATATAATTTATAGATATACAAAAAAAACTTAAATGCAAGTAAACACACATAAACATACACACAAATATGCATATACATGCATAAATATACAAAACAAAATTATCTTGCCTATATATGTTTATATATGTGTGTATGTGTGTGCATATATATATAGAAACAAACATATATATGTATACTTATATGTGGACATTTACATTACATACACTTTTTATACATATATACATACATATATATATATGTATGTGTGTATATATATGTATCTATACACATGTGCGTGCATGTGTGTGTGTGTGTGTGTATGTGTGAGTGTGTGTGTATCTATGAACATACACAAATACATGGATGCAGAAATGCAAAAAATCAACCCAGCCCAAACCACATGCCCTTTCTCTCATACACACACGCATACACACAAATAAATACACACACTTTCATATATGCATATACATAGAAGCATAAAAGTTATTTCTACTGGCAGGAATAGTATATATATATATATAGATAGATATATATAAATACAGTCGTCCTTTTTTATTATTCATTTATTAAAATTTTTTTTCTTTTTTTTTGTTTTCCTTTAATTATCAGAACTGCTAGGAAATAAATCAATATATGGATGACTGATTTGTTTGGAACAGATGATAAATCATGGATGATGCAGAAATACAGATGAAAATTAACATAAAAAAAAAATAATAATTAAAAAAAATCAATCGTAAAATGAATGAAATGAAATGAATGAAAAAATAGCCATGGAAAATATAAATAAAAATATAATAATTGAATAAATAATCTTATAAATATTACAGAATTTCTGGAAAAAAAAAATGACTTTCATTTTCTTTCTTTTGTTCGGTTTTTGTTGTTGCTGTGTTTGTAATAAAACATTTCAAATTTCTTTCATGTTGTCATATATTCTTCTTTAATCTCTCTCTCATATTTTATTGTTTTTTTTTTTTATTTTTAAACTTTGAAGGAATTCTATCTAATCATTCACAGATTAAATCTGGAGATCGGAAAGTAAAAATGCACATTATTTATTATTATCATCATCATAAATATCATCACAGTAGTAGTAGTAGTAGTAGTAGTAGTAGTAGTAGTAACAGCAGCAGCAGTACCAGCAGCGGCAATAGTAGTAGTAGTCGTATTAGTAGTAGTAGTAGTAGTAGTAGTGGCAGCAGCAGAACAACTGTTGCAACTGCTAATACTATTTCCTTAATTTCCATTCCTAGAATTTTCCCCCATTCTTACAAATGTTCAATGTACACACTCAAGCAAAGGATTGACATGCTAGACTTCCTTTATTCCTATAAAACAAAAGGTCAGGAAACTGTGAGGAGCATATTCATGTATGTGTGTGCACACATGTGCGCATGTGTGTGCATTTATGCGTAAATGCATAGACATATGCACACACACACATATTCTAAATCATTTATTTTATATTCATATTTTCCGTCAGCATGGGTCTTCTACGGTAGTCATGCTCCCTCCTTCCCTCTCTCCCTTCACAGACACATACATAAATATATATACACGTGTGTGTATGTATGTGTGTGTGTGTGTGTGTGCAGGTTTAGTACAATAGGAGAAAGAAAATCCTATATATGAATATATGTATTTCTATTATTTTACCATTTTATTATTTGATAAGTGATATGCACCAAACTCACAGTCTTTCAGTTACTTTTATAACATTCTACTAGTTGATGACAAAGGAACTGTATTAGCCTACAGCTGTTTCTACTCTAAGATGCAGTGGACTCATAGTTGGGTACCTTATAGCTTCATTGGAGCCTCACACACACAGATAATATATAAAGTAAATGAAAGGAATGGAAGAAGTAGTTATGTGTTACACATGTTTTGGAAATGCATAGAGCCTGTATTATGTAACGTTTAAAAATGATATCACAACATGAGCAAAGTTCACCAAAAGATGAGGTGTATGGTAGAAATATGTAACAGCTTTAATGTTATGTAATACAGATACCATGCATTTCTGAAACATGTCTATTGCATAACTGCTTCTTTTGTTCCTTTCATTCACTTATTCAGTTATTGCATACTAAGCAGCATAAGCTACTTTTGTACTGGAGTTGTGTAATATGTCATTTTATCAGGATTACTTTATAATTTTGGTATGGGATGAAATATATTTTGTATTTGGATTAATAAACTTTATTGATTGATAATCATTTCCTTCATATTTTCATTACAAGCCTGTATATGCTATGTATGTATATACATTAACAAGGTGAAAAGGGTGAGCAATTAACTATATAATGTAAAAGAACAAATTGCTTGCTCCATTTTCCTTATTAATATTTATTTGATATTTACAGATTTCAGATATATCATCAGCAAAACTATCCAGTTCTGGTTTATATTTTATATCTGATAGCCAGTACCTGTGGATGGGCTTAATAAAGCAAACTCCAAGGTTAAAACTCAAATGGAATCTACACACACACACACATATAATAAAGATAAAACTAAATGCTAATATTTTTGAATGTATTTAATACATGTGTTTCAATTAATCATGTAAGAGAGTTCTTACAACATATCCTTTTTAGTCAAAATGGATCCCTTAATACATATATATTTATATTCATATTTTCCGTCAGCATGGGTCTTCTACGGTAGTCATGCTCCCTCCTTCCCTCTCTCCCTTCACAGACACATACATAAATATATATACACGTGTGTGTATGTATGTGTGTGTGTGTGTGTGTGCAGGTTTAGTACAATAGGAGAAAGAAAATCCTATATATGAATATATGTATTTCTATTATTTTACCATTTTATTATTTGATAAGTGATATGCACCAAACTCACAGTCTTTCAGTTACTTTTATAACATTCTACTAGTTGATGACAAAGGAACTGTATTAGCCTACAGCTGTTTCTACTCTAAGATGCAGTGGACTCATAGTTGGGTACCTTATAGCTTCATTGGAGCCTCACACACACAGATAAATATATAAAGTAAATGAAAGGAATGGAAGAAGTAGTTATGTGTTACACATGTTTTGGAAATGCATAGAGCCTGTATTATGTAACGTTTAAAAATGATATCACAACATGAGCAAAGTTCACCAAAAGATGAGGTGTATGGTAGAAATATGTAACAGCTTTAATGTTATGTAATACAGATACCATGCATTTCTGAAACATGTCTATTGCATAACTGCTTCTTTTGTTCCTTTCATTCACTTATTCAGTTATTGCATACTAAGCAGCATAAGCTACTTTTGTACTGGAGTTGTGTAATATGTCATTTTATCAGGATTACTTTATAATTTTGGTATGGGATGAAATATATTTTGTATTTGGATTAATAAACTTTATTGATTGATAATCATTTCCTTCATATTTTCATTACAAGCCTGTATATGCTATGTATGTATATACATTAACAAGGTGAAAAGGGTGAGCAATTAACTATATAATGTAAAAGAACAAATTGCTTGCTCCATTTTCCTTATTAATATTTATTTGATATTTACAGATTTCAGATATATCATCAGCAAAACTATCCAGTTCTGGTTTATATTTTATATCTGATAGCCAGTACCTGTGGATGGGCTTAATAAAGCAAACTCCAAGGTTAAAACTCAAATGGAATCTACACACACACACACATATAATAAAGATAAAACTAAATGCTAATATTTTTGAATGTATTTAATACATGTGTTTCAATTAATCATGTAAGAGAGTTCTTACAACATATCCTTTTTAGTCAAAATGGATCCCTTAATACATATATATTTATATTTCATATACATGATAATAGATGCATTATCTATTTTGGTATTGTGTTTAATTTTTTAATTATCTTTTTAAATCATATTTTCAGGTTTTGTGAATGGGTTTTGTAGAAACAGAAATGTTCTATAAATGGATAGTTGTATGCTTTCAAGAAATTTCTTTTAAAATATCATCTTAATCCTATTGTGTATGTATGTAGCTAAATAAATAACAATTGAAGTAACTATTGTAGAATTGAAGCTTTTAGGACTGCTATGCTATAGATGTAGTATTTGAATCCTTATAAATCTAATTAAATTAATTATAAATCGACTAGAATGATTGAATTTATCAATATATTTATCAATTTAAGGTGCAAGCATGCTGAATAATTAGTATACCAGGTAAAATGCTTAGCTGCATTTTATCTGTCTTTATGTTCCAAGTTCTAATCTCACCAATTTCTACTGTGCATTTCATACTCTTGGGGTTGATAAAATAAGTACCAGTTGAGCACTGGGTTTGATGTAATAGCCTTACCCTCTCCCTCAAACTTGCTGGCCTTGTGCCAAAATTTGAAACCAATATACTATCAATTTCATAAAATACTATTAGCTCCAAATTAGTTAAATGTTTGAATTTTCCAAATAACATTCTTGTGCTGAATTATCATTCTATAAACATATTCTGGTGTGAGCATTGAATAGATCAGATAGAACAGTTATTAATGTTGATTCCAATGTTGATACAGGTATCCAATTTGTTGTATTTTTAATAAAGTACATTGTCTTTGAAAATAATGAAGAATATAGAGAAATTTAGTAACTGACTTTGGTGTCTGGAATGTTATTTGAGAAAAGGTCCTTACTGAAAATTATAATGGCAGGTTTTAATTTAAATATAAACACCTTAAAAGAGTAAGTTTTGTATTATAGAACCAAGAGCAGTCTCAGATAAGATTTTCTTTGTGTCCAGTTGTTAGTTGATGTTCATCAGCTCTGATCAAGCAGAAACGATCATAGAAAAGTTACTAATTAAATATTTAGAAATTAATCTTCTAAGTTTCCAAAAGTTTCATGCTTTTGACCAAGATGAGAGGAAACCAGATAACCAGAGAAGAGGTACATTTTTCTTATTGTTGTTGTCAATGCTAACATCAGGTCAGTCCTGATTAAGCAAACATATGGCCATCCTGTCTTTTCCATGTGTATAGGAGAACTCAGGGTCACATTTTCTTTTCTAAGATGGTGGGATATGATTGAGGGAGATTTGGTTGCTATTTCTAGCATCCCAAATAACAAATAAGACATTTTATACAGATATGTATATAAGTACACACACACATATATATATTACCTAGCTTAGGTATGTTTTATGATAGTGATCTGCATGTTACAGAAACTAACTTACACACACAAGCATGTATGCATGCATGTGTGTACGTGTGTGCATATGAGTTCACTTCACAGCCACATGATTCTAGGTTCAATCCCACTTTACAGCACCTTGAGTAAGTGTCCTGCACAGCAAAAACCAAAATCGATCAATGCTTTATGACTGAAATTTGATAGATGGAAACTGTATGGAAGCCTGTCAAATATGTATGTATGCATGCATGTAGATATATAAACAGATAAGTATGTGTTGAATATATTGGTGAAAATTCCTTGTGATATTTAAACCTGTAAGATGGGAGGTAATTCTTTAAAAAGGATGTAACTTAGATGCCCTTAGAGATAAATAAAACGAGTATCTATCTAAAAACTGTGGACTGATAGTATAGACTAAAAATCCTTGAAGAGGTGGTAGTCTCTTAGCGTGGCTGCAGTCCAATGACTAAAGTCAGTAAAAGGATAAACGAATCTATAAATTCTTCTGAAATATCATACTTTGTAGTTTTGTTTATTACGTAAAATACTGTGAAAGATTAGAAAATATTCCTTCTGAGTTTGAGGTGTTATGTTTGAACTGAACCAATATATTTAGTGTACTTGTCATAAAGTATATGACCAACAGACTTATGGCCAGACAGTCAGAGCAGAGTCATTCTGGTCATTTACAACTTACAGCCTATTCACTGATAAGCACTGGAGATATTGCTAAAATAACTTGAGTAGCATATGGTTTAGTGGATTGGATGAAATTCTTACAAATATATGGCCTTGTTTGTTTGAGTATTATTATTATTATTATTGTTATTATTTTGTCAATGAACTAATAATAATAATAATGATGATAAAAGCAGGAAAATATTTTCATTTTCAATCTGAATAATCAGGACAGAATCTATTTTAAGATTTGAAGATAGAACAAATATTACTTTTGCCTCTCTTTCTTTTTTTTTTTAGTCAAAACATTTGAAATTATTTTAGCTATTTTGTTATATTGGAATTCGATTTAAATGTCCTGCAAATTTGTGCTTTATATCTACAGTAGAATCATATTGATAAGACTTGTCAGAGATTAGTTACTGTCCACATCAAACATAAACTTCAATAGAAACAGTAGTAGGCCAGTGCAGAAATAGGTTTACCAATGTCTGATATGTTTAACTTCTAATTCCTCAAACAGCTCACAAAATAAATAAATGAATGAATGAATGAATAAATAAATAAATGAGTGATTCAATGAATGAGCGAATAAATAAATATATAAATAAATAAATATATAAATAAATAAATAAGAACTGTCCAAACTCTCATCCTTCTCCATTTGCCACTTATGTAATTTTAAATAAATACATAAGTAGTCAGCCAGCAAATTCTATTTTTAGATTTAGTTTTGCTTTTTTTTTTCCTTCCTCTTTTCATTCAGATTCATATTCTTTTAAAGAGCTAATATGTCTGGAGATGCTTGCTATGAATAAAAAGGAAATGAAAAATAAAATGAAAGAAAAATGTATCACAAAAAAGAATATAAGAACTTGACGAAAAATACCACCTGCTTCACACTAATGTCATTGTAATATCTCATCAGTCTAAAACACTTACTCTTTTCTTCCAGTTTTTCACAGACAACATTATTTGAACAGTCATAAAGGTTTGTTGAGATTACATTTATGTTTTTGGATTTACAATTTACTTTTTTATTAGTTTTCATCAGTGAACACTGTCATTAAGCAAAGCTAACTCTCCATTATCCATTGTGGCTAAGTGGTCTGGAGAGATAAGACCAATTAACACAGGCAGTAATTAATTATATAGCAGGGAAGCTGCTTGGTCAGTTGAACATGGTTCCACAGTATATGTATACGCATGGGGTTGTGTATGTGTGTGCTTTGTTAAGTTGTTGTGCGTGCATCAGACAAAGTTACTTGAGTCTCTGAGTAACATTCGCCAAAGCTACGGCAAAAGCCTGCAAGGCAGTGAAGGGATATTGAAAATCCAAGGTATATGCATTGCTGTCAATTCTTCCAAACTGCATTACCTGATGACAAAAACAAAAACGAAAAAGTTAAAGAAAACATCATTAATAAATTGCTTTAAATGAATAAAAAAATTTCAAAGATGAAGACATGTAACAGGCATATTTGCTACTTCAAAGACAGTCTAACTCTTACTTTATCAAGAAGAGATATATGCTATTACACTTGTTTATGACAGTAAAGAACTGGCTCAGGAAAACACAAGCACTTTCACACACACACATATATATATATACACATAATGCATTTTTAGTTTGCTGTGCATGAATTATTTTTCAGTGCTGTCACTGAATCACAGAAAATTTATATAATTTCAAAGAGAATTAATTGACATATTTTATAGTTGTTCACTGTAAAATGGTTGGTGTTAGGAATGACACCAAACTGTAGAAAACCTGACAAAGCAGACACTACAGATCAGCACAGCCCTCAGGTTAGCTGAATCTAATTCAACATGTCCTATTCATGCCAGAATGGAACGATGATGTTAAATGATGATGATGATGATGATGATAATGATGGTGGTGGTGATGATGATGAATGCATACAAAAGATGTCAGGGGCACTCTGCATTAAGTTGTTACAGCTGTTTAGCTCTAGTTCAGCCCTGATTGAACCGGCCTTTGATCAAAAGCATTCTGGCCATGATCATGCATTGTTCTTTCTCTTTATGATGCTTGATTGAGATAGGAGTAAAATTTAGCCACTTTTTTTCGGAAGGTTGAGCAAATGCATAGTTTCCCCTCAATGACTCATGTTCAACAAGTATAATTAGTACCAACAACTACTAGTTAACTATAACTAGTCATTCAGTTGTTTTCATCTAATCCACATAAACTCCATCACGCACAAACAATTCCACAGACTATAAATAAATTAATTCTGTTAACCAAACGCAAGCTAAGATGATTCATACATAATAATGTTTGGATTTTTCAAGTTATCCTTCTTTATAATACTTTATATTCAAAGATTCTTATACTGGTATTTGCCTTGTATGTTTACAAGTTTTCTTAATGAGTAACAAATGAATTTCATTTAACATCTTCCACCTTCCATAAGATTTTTATCATGAAGGTTGCTTACGTCAACTAATCAATTTATATACAACCCAAGTGATCAATCATAACAAAATATTGCTTTGATTGTAGATCGCATGCTTAATCTATTGTAGCAAACTAACTTACTCAAATGTCAGTCTTCTAGAAATATCCCTGCTTAGTTTGTAAACTTGCTGCCATTCTGTCTGCATAGAATTTAGTTCTAATGCACTTTTATTGTTACACACACAAGTTAGTTATCTGTTTCTTATTAGATTGCTCAAGTCCAGCTTACAAAACAAATATCTTACTTCTAAACATTTTCTTTTTTCAGCAAATGCAACACATTCAATGTTAGTTAACCATTGAAATAATTCTTTAATTACATCATCATCATCATCATTTTAATTGTTGGGATAGCCATGGTTTCAAAGAAAGCATAAAATGTAGGGGCATCTGAATATGGAATGTTAGATCTGATGATAGCATGAATACCTGTCATCAGGCATCTACCATACTTTGAACATCTTGCTTCCCTGGACATGGACACATTAAAGCTCTGACTTGGTCAATACTTCAAAGATTATCATCTTTCCAATAACAACCTTGAGCACATTTTTGAACTCCATATGTCTAACACTTGTGGACATGCTTACAAAATCAAAAAACAAAACATCTATGACTTTTTGAAAAATCTTTTCACACTCAGAATTGCTGAAGCATGGAATAAACTAGTTGTTGGGACATGACAGCTTTCAAAACTTCCATGCTTCCTGAAATTCACCAACAGTACACATGATGCAAAATTGTTTTTTAAAGTTGTAGTACACCTGAGCACTGTATACAACAATTTCCTTGTTATTATTATTATTATTATTATTATTATTATCATAATAATAATAATAATAATAATAATAATAATAATAATAATAATAATAATAATAATAATAATAATAATAATAATAATAATATATTATTATTATTATTATTATGTTAGCTCATTGATAGAGCTGTTTAGTAGCATACAGTTCTAAGTTCACTTCCATGGACTGATGTTGAAATTTAGGTTGTTATTGAACATCTACAGAACATGAATAGCTAAACTGATAAGATACATGTCAACCAGCCAAAAGGTCAGAATTTCGCATCCTATAACTGGTTTCTATGACAGAGATACTTAATTCTCAGCAATGAGTCTCCACTTAATCTCAAGAAAAGCCATGGGCAGTACATATATTGATGGCTTTCACTGCTGGATTCAATTTTCATGAGTGAAAAATTACTTGGAAATGATAATGATCCAATCCAGGAAGGAATATATCTCACATCTGACTGCAGGAAACTAACCACAAGAAATGACCTTATGACTCATTGGGATTCAGAAAGGATTACTTCCCAAGTATCTAACTGAAAAGTTTCTTGTAATGTGTAGGTCTGCTTCATCAGAAATGATCAGCATCAACTAACAACTATATGTATTTATAGAAAATTTTATTCAAGCTTTGAGCATACTTCAAGCTTTCAGGCTGGTTTGGACAGGTTGACAGAAGCTGACCAGCTGAAGGGTTGTTCAGGCTCCATGTCTGTTTTGGCATGGTTTCTATAGCTGGCTGCCCTTCCTAATATCAATTCCTTTACAGAGTGTATTGGGTGCTTTTAAGCAGGTACTATTTATGTGGCACCAACACTTACAAATCTTCACAATTAGGGATGCTCAGCTGGAGAGGATTGTAAGGGATGAGTCTGTACACAAAGGCAACTATGCTTTTACTTAGCTTGACATGTCTTTTCAAGTACAGCAAATCACCAGGAGTCTCAGTCCCCTATCATCCCCTCTGTGAGTCCCAACATTTGTAGATCCTTTCTCACCACTTAGTCTCATATCTTCCTGGGTCTACCCCTTCCACAGGTTCCCTCTACAATTAGAGATCAGCACCTTCTCTTGAATTTCATTTCTCACGTGTCAAGAACTGGCACAAAGTGGAAAGTAAAGTTCAATATAAATAATGTATACACTATACTTGAAACTTCCTAATTCTTCACTGACTCTTGGTAAATTTATCAAAGAACTTCTTGGTTAGTGAAGATTAATTATTGTTTCTTGTTATATGGTAGTGGAAGCATTAAATTGCATAAACAGTAAAATACATGTGAGCTATGAGAGTGATTGGTTAGTGATGGGATCAACTGATGCATGCAGATGAGACTACTGCACAGGTGTAACCTGTGATGTGAATATACACTGAATACCAAAGGAAAAAATGTTGTGTGCAAGCAAATAGTGTAGGTTATCAGATACAGTAAACAACTTGTAATATTTTTCAAAGGGTTCATCATGGAGAATGAGGGGTTAGCTCAAGTGATGCTTGAAAAGCTGTTATTGTTAAACCAACTACAGTGCTAGGTTTAATTATGAAGTTTATTTAACATTTTCCATTTTACCATTTTCAATACTGCAAACATTTGGCAGGGTACACTGCCTTGACCAAAAGTCCCAGTGACATTGGGGGAGGGGGCTATAGAATTGTGTATTTTAGAAGGGTGGACTACTCATTCAAAGCTCAGACTTTTCTGAAGAAGAGAGATATTCTCTACAATGTACTAATGAAAGACTTGTCAATTTTAGACTTGTCAATTTTACAATGTTACTGCTGTTTACAGTGGTAAACTGTATTTCCAAGCGGAACTTAATGAGTACTAAGTGAACTAAACCATTAAGGGTTAAGAGCCTTGATCACAGACACTGCATCTTGATGATGATAAAAGACAAACTGTCAATCTTTTAGTTGGTTGTCAGTACTAGAGCTATCTCAATATTTAGAGTATATCAATATTACTAGAAATATTTCTAATTTTGAAACCCAGTGGATGTATTCCACTGAATTTAGATAAATAATCCTTCAAACAGACGGTCAGTAGCGACTCCTGCTGGGTTCGGCTACTCTGCATTGATAAAGGGCAAATACCCTGAAACATGTCTGCAGATGCCTGACCAGCAAAGGGAAGCGGCTGACCTTCCCTGTTCGAAGGTTATAATGGACACAGGTTTGTGTGTCATATAGCTAGCTAGAGGTGATGGCCTCTTGGAGCTAATCAACGGCAGCTTTCATCCTATATTTATGGACTGCCATATTAGCTTGGCGATAACTATTAATATCCAGTACCGCTGCCATAGTCTCCTTTAGAGAGACTTAGAAATAATAATATTTCTAATATTACTAGAGCTATCTCAATATTTAGAGCATATAAATATTAGAACATTCCTTTCAGTGCCCCAATAAAAATACATTCTTAAAATAGTTGTTCTTTTTATTTTACTTTAAAACAACAGCATCAAAAATAAAATCAGTAATGATAATTCTCTTCTACATAGGAGTACAATGTTAAAGATGAAAATAGTAACAGTGGAGTTTATGCCTCTACCAAAGGTATTTGGATTGGGCACAAAGTAAAGCTTACCCCTCCATTTTGGTACAACAATAACAGTGATAATAATAAATTACAAAAACAAAAGATATCAGTTCTCTCACCTGACGTCCTCTAAACTCAATTTGAAAATTTTTGGCTGATTCCTGTGTCACACGCCCTCCGAAGTCTAACTGATACACTTGACTACCTTCATTCCATAACGGTGCTTTATTGTACATAACAAACTGACGTCCTGCACAAACAGTACTGGAACCCATGCGTCGAGGTTCACCCCGACGTCGTGCTTTTCGAATCTGAAACAAACAAAAATAAAAATTATATCCTGATTTGTATGATACTGCCTTGAGTTCCAATGTCTGACAATCATGATTTCTTAAAGATTTTAGATTTGGGGAGGTTGTGTGTGTGTGTATGGTGGGGGTGGAGTAAGAAAATGAGAAGCTGTGATGTTAACACCTTTTTTTTCAAAAGTATTAGTACTGCAAAAAAAAAAAGAGAAAAATAAATCAAATTGGAAACTCAAACTTATAGTATTTATAGGGAACTTATAATTAAATTATGCATGGCAGCTACTACAGAATACAAGATTGAGTGTGAAGTATAAAAATTTAGATTTTAATAGTTACACTATGCATTTTCACCTCCTCCCCCTCCTCATTATCAACATCAGCAACAACATTATTAGTTTATTTTTTCCTTACTGACAATCTTACAATAATTTACTGTTGTTCAAAGTCTAATATTCATAAACCATTTTGACAACAACAAAAGTTAGTGAAGCTACCAGTTGAATTGTCAACCATATTGGAGACTAAATACATTTGATCAATGCATTTTAAATTACCCATTTTCTGAACCCTGCCTACTCAGGGTAAATTTTTCTCAATAATTCAAGATTCTTTTCTTTTAATAAACTAAAGTGTAGGATCCAAAGAAAGTAGCGATAGTATGTTTTGGCAATTAGTCAGTATAAACTCAATAGCTCCCAAATAGTGGGCTTTGAGAAACTCATGCACTGCATGGGATATCTAGGTATGTTGTGAATTTTAAAAGTATTTGAAAAATGTGACATTCATAATTTTATCAGATTTGTGCGTATTTTATATACCTGTTGGTTTTCTATATATATTCTTTTAAAGCTGTTAACCTTAAAACCCCTTAAGCTTAAATCTTAAAAAAACAACAAACAACAAAAAAACATGCTTTTTTAAAACTTCCTACTCAAAATATGTCAGAAACTGATTGTTTGATCTCCAATGCACCATAATGTCAAAAGGATTAAGAATCACTGATATAGACAGTTCAAAAGATGAACAAATTAGTTTATGGCAAGGAAGAGGAAAGGTTTAATGAAGGGTTTTGTCCAAAGCCTTTAAACTTGACTTTTTACTCAAGGAAAATGAATATGTTCTTCTTTTGTTTTATATGACCTTTAGCTCTCCTACCCACCATTCCTTGAAATTACTGCCGGTATAACTAACAGAATAGTTCTATGTATAACTATTTATTTAGTAGCAACAGCTGAGGGGTTAAGAAATTTGCACTGTAGGCAGCCGGTTGGAAATTTGATCCCACTGTATTTCCTTAACTCTTTAGCATTCAGATTATTCTGTTAAATGTAATGCTTGTTTATTCACATTGCTTTCAATTAATCCTAAATTATCTTGTAGCTTCAAGATTCTGATGATGTGGTAGTTTATTTATAGAATGACATTGTAGGGTAGGTGTGAGGGATGAGATTTAACCAGTTTGAGGATAAAGCACTTAGAATATTTTGACCAGATATGGCTAGTTTAAATGTCTTCGACAGTACAGGCTAATCAATACTCTGAGAGAGAAATTTGATAGATAGAAATTGTACAGAAGTCCATCATGTACGTGTGTGAGTGTGTATTGTTGTTGTTTAATCCTAAGTCAGCCCTGATCAAACACACCTATGATCAAAAGCCATTCATTGTGATTATCCTATGTGTTTTTATATCTTAGACAATGTTATCTGATGTGTCAGTCCAATAAAATGATTGGGTGTGACTCGAAGGAAATTAGACTGCTATTTCTGAAGCAAGAGCACTTATGCAGAGGTTGACTGTTGTATCTGTGTTTGTCTGTAACTATGTGAGACGGTGCATCAATTTGCACACTACACACCAAAATGATAAAACTTAATCATTTGATAAGCAGATCAATGACACAAGTATCAGACTCAAATATATTACTGACATTGATACTGTGAACTAATTGCTCTAAAAGATAGTACAGTGGCATGGTTGTGATTCAGTAGCTTAAAATAGTTAATTAAATATAGTTGATTGAGGAATGTGACTTAATATCATTAGTACTGACAATCATTGGTACAATGACATTAGCTAAGAATATAGGACTCTGCATATAATAAATCTTTGAGTTCAATCTCAGCCCCAGCATAAAGATGAAATGCATTTGTTTTACATGTTTTTCTATACTGGTACAAAGAGGTACTTAATTGAGGCAGTATTATTAAAACTGGAAGGCAGCGAGCTGACAGAAACAGGTGAAATGCTTAGCAGTATTTCATCTGTCTTTACATTCTGAGTTCAAATTCTACTGAGGTTGACTTTGCCTTTTATCCTTTCAGGGTCGATAAATTAAGTACCAGTTGCATACTGGGGTCGATTAGGACCCTTCCTCCAAAATTTTGGGCCTTGTGCCTAGAGTAGAAAAGATTATTACAACTGGAAGGTGGTGAGCTGGCAGAAACAGCATGTCAGGCGAAATGCTTAGCAGTATTTCATCTGTCTTTATGGTCTGAGTATTTTATAGAATAAAGATGGCTGAAAGAAGCAAACAAAAGCACAATGACTTGAGTGAGAGTTTCCATCTGTTCTTATACTTACAATAGGGAAGTAAGTGTAGTTTTGAGCATTTAGTTACTGAATCACAAGTTAGGGGTAAAAAATGAAGTAGGATAGAAAATTAAGCTTCCCAATATTCTATAAAACTACAATAGTAATTTTATCTTTATTTTACTTTTTATATCACTATTGGTGAAGAATAGCATCATAGGGTAATGGTTTTTAACAGATTAATGCATTTCTGGTAGCAACTGTAAAAAAGTAGTGTCTTTAACATGATGCAGAACAAGCACAACAATGAACTTTATTCAAAAAGCACTAATTTTTCAGTTTCTTCAGCAATCTATAAAATATTTTGCTGATATACATTGCTGGAAAATACCCCACCTATACTTTAATTTATTATTAAAACTGAAGCTGAGAGTCACTGTAACCTTTACAGTACCTCTACCAAGTGTCCTCTACTATAGCATAGCCTCAGTTTGACCCAAGCTTTGAGAGAATTCCTTGAGCAAGATATTTTATTTCATATTGCTCCAGTTCACTCAGCTGTAGAAATGAGTTATGATGTCACTAGTGGCAAGCTGTATTGACCTTTGCTTTCCCTTTGGATAACAACAGTAGTGTGGAGAGGGGACGTTGGTATGCATAGGTGACTGCCAGTCTTCCATAAACAACCTTGTTACCCTCAGAGGGTAACTTTTTAGGTGCAATACCATGGTCACTCATGATTGATGGGGTTTTTTATCCTTTATCCATTTATACACACACACACATATCTTTGTATTTTGTACATGGCTGATGTCTACTAATGCGCTCATAAAAGCTCCTAAGCAACTGGTTGCTGGCTACCGTATATTATTCCCAACATGTAAAGTTAATTGTATGGGATTGTTATGTATACGGTACTCTATGTAATGCCATACACACTCAACTGAATGCAACTCACAATTTTATCTCCTCCCTCATCTTTTTCTTTCTCTTTCCCACCTTCCATGTCCACCGGCAATGATATGTAAACAACAAACAACACTATCCCTATCAAAGTTCTTACCTCTAACAATTCATCCATCTATCTAATAGTCTGCAAGAATTCACAAGCACCACCCATTAATCCAACAGAACTTTTTGATTGGTGTAGAATGATTAACATGCTGAAGTCTAAACAAGAAATCCAATGAAAACTAATGCAAAAAGTGCCTGAAGAACTATGCATGTCAAATTAATGGGCTCCCATAGGGTCCATGGATATTATAAATAATATTTAATAATATCCTATGAATATGGTGAAGTGGTCCCATAAAAATACATGTAATGTCGAAACATATGTAGCAATGCATTAATAAATATATAAAATCTCCATCCATGAAGTATATATACACACACACACACACACACACACACACACACACACACACACATATATATATATATATATATATATATATATATATAGGTATGTATGTATACATACATAAATACACACACACATTTAATGTCTACTTCACTTACAAAGCTTGGATCAAACTAAAGTTTTACTACAATAGAAGACATTTGCTAGAGGTGCTGTGCAGTAGGATCAAACCTGCAATCTTGTGGTTGTAAAGCAAACTTTTTTTTACCATGCACAGCCATCCATTTTAACTAAAGTTATAGCTATCATGAAAGATTAAGAGCTAATCTTTATCTCTACTGTTTGACCCTTTAGCATTCATATCACTTTGTTAAATGTATTGCTTACTTATTGACATTGTTTTTAGTTAATCATGCATTATCTTGTAGCTTTGAGATTTCAATGATGTGATTGTTTATCTTAAAAATAATATTGTAGGGTAGGTGTGAGAGGCTGGATATGGCTAGTTTGAACATAAAATGGGTAGAATATTTTGGCCAGGTATAGCCAGTTTAAATTCTAAATGGTTAATCACATCAGTCCTGAACTATTTTCAAATGTATTTCAGCCATGGCTATCTTGTGAAGGTACATAACCCAGTGGTGGTTTGAAAGTTGGGCTCACAATCATGAGGTAGTGAGTTCAATTCCTGGACTGGGCTGTGTGTTGTGTTCTTGAGCAAGACATTTTATTTCGCATTGCTCCAGTTCACTCAGCTGTAGAAATGAGTTGTGATGTCACTGGTGCCAAGCTGTATTGGCTTTTGCCTTTCCCTTGGATAATGTCAGTGGCATGAAGAGAGGAGACTGATATGCATGGGCAACTGCTGGCCATCCATAAACAACCTTGCCCAGACTTGTGCCTTGGAGGGTAACTTTCTAGGTACAATCCCATGATCATTCATGACTGAAAGAGGTCTTTACCCTTTTATCTCACTGAGTTTTTCATGCAGTTTGCAACTAAGTGCAAAATGTGCTCTTTATAAAAGACACTAAGATGTTGCTTGAAAAGAGATTTAGCTGTTATTTTTCAGAGGGTCAAATGCTTGCATAAAGTCACCTTTTCTTGGTTCATTATTGCTTCTGCTTTGGTATAGTGTATAAAAAAGATTCATCAATAGTAAAAGCATAACTGAAGTTACACATTAGGACCAAAGCAACACATTAACTAGTTTAGTGAATAGTTTTAATTCTGTCTTATTTTTTTCTTGTGTTGATTGCATAGATAAAATTTATATCAGATATATTTGATTCAAAGACTTGTTATATAATCCCAGAACTCAAGAAATGTAAAAGATGTAAGAATGAAACTCAAATCAACTTCTCACTTCTTACCAGTTACATTCCTAACATTTTCTTTTATTGGTACCAAAACTGACGAAGTTGTCATTATCACTGTCTCAACAGTCTTGTAATGGACTCAACATCATCTATAAATATCTATTTTTATTAGAGTGAAATAGCAGAATCTGAGGAAACTTATGATTGTCTATGCTGGCAAATAGTAAGTACAAAAAGTTGGCAAAGTGAAATAAAATACTTTGTAGTGATAAAGGGAAGAAATCTAACATTCCAGGCAGAACATGCTTTATTATAGAAGTAAAATGTGGGAGATGAGGACGTTCTATTAGTAGTGATGGAAGCCATTATCTGAACTTTTAACCTCGTCCTTTGTTTTGTCATGTAAAGCACATCTTCTATCACAGTGTGCTGTGAACTATTGATTGATGCATTGTACTACTTTTTTGAGCTCATACTTCCAATGATTCACCAATGCAATATAACAAAAGAAAATATTAAATAATGTATGTCACTAGATAAAGAATGATAATAAAAACTAGGGAAAAAATAAAAGAGGCGATGCTTTTATTATTTTATATTTTTCATTTTTTTTTTAGTTAAGAAAAAAAAAAAGGAAATTATCTTCAAACTGGAAAATCTGAGAAGTATGTTTTGTAAAAGAGTGAATTCTACTGACTCAGTAGATGTATTAAACCAGGTAACAGATTAAGTTGACTATCCAAAGAAAAAAGGAAAAGAAAAAAGACAACAGACTTCTATTAAGTTTCAGCTCACCAGATTTCATTCATAAGGTTTTGGTTAAACTTAGGTTATGATAGAATGATAGTATACACTTGCCCAAGGTGGTGTGTAGTAGTATTGAACCCAAACCATGTAGTGTCACAGTAAGTGTCTTAAATGTACAGTATTAGTTGAGAATTTAATCAGTAAACTTAGATCTGAGTTCAGCAATAATGTGGTTTATGTTAATGAGAGAATTGTTGCACCCTATAATTCTCATTGTAAATAACTTTCAATAATCCTTGATACTGCTCCTATGTGAAGAACATAAAAAAACTGAAGGCTTTGATGGGCTCTAAGGATTCTTTATGTTTGAACAACATTATTCCACACAAACAATTGTAATATCTGGCAGTTATTGGAGAATAATTGACACATGAATAATTCTCCCCCCCCCTCTCTCTCTCTCTGTGGAAGACAATCTTTCAATCAAATTACAGAAACAATGTTCCCCATTGGCTTTCAGAATTGCTGATACTATGTGTCACTTGTAACTCCTAACAGAAGTACCACCATTTTATGGTAACTGGATGGGATTTCAACTCAAAATACACAGAGCCAGAACAGATATTGCAAGGGCATCCCCATTTGATGCTCTGGCAATTCCATCAACCCACAGTCCTGGATTAGTTCTGAAAGGTTGAAAGGCAAAGTTGACTTCAGTGGGATTTGAACTCAGCATTGAGAGAGTTTGGGACAAATACTGCAAGCGCTCTATTCAACACTCCAATGACTCTGACAATTTGCTGCTTTGATATGCATATGCACATGTGTGTGTATGTGTGTGTGTGTGTACGTGCATGTGTGAGTGCATGTGTGTGTGAGCGAGCATGAATGTGTGTGTAACAAAAGGTAATTCTTTTACGTCAAACATATTCCTTGCCCTTAAGCTGAAAAAGACCAATAAATAAATATTTAGTGCATATTGATAATTTCAGCATTATAATATTATAAATACCACTTAGTAGACATCTATTATACTCATCTGTGATACAGTGGATAAAGAGTATTAGAATCCTGTGTGAAGTAAATGTTTATGAGCATAATTCTGATTTGAAAACATGTACACTGGAAATATGATGAAGACTAAACTGCTTGAAACATATCTGACAAAAAATATATATACAAAAAATATACAGCAAACACGTTTTATATCTTTTAGTTTATAACATCAGTTGAATACGAGCCAACGTAGGTACTTCTACACAACATTTTAATCTGCTAGAAATAGAGACCAAATTTCTTTCAAATCATAACTTACAGTATTATTTTTCTTAAAAAAGAAGACATTCGATAATGCAATCCTAAATATATAATTCATTTCTTCATATTGCCTATTTTACTACTTGGCATGGGTTGAATAGAGACTTAAAACAGGATTTGACAGATAGATGACCTTCCAGTCACCAATTGTTACTGTGGTTTTAGGTAAGAGATTTTTAAAAAAGTTTATTGGTCTTTGAAAGTACAAAGTGACAGGATATACTGTAACCATTAGATCCCTGTTTTGCTTGGACAGTGTCATGCAAAGACATGGAATGTCAATGTCCATGCACACACATACATGCAGAAACACACATATATATGTCATTGTTCTCATTTTATGTCTACTTTCCATTGTTTTATTGTTTGTTGGTTAGTTGCTGTTTGACAATTTCTGTGCTTTTAAGAAATAAGAAAGCTTGTGCTGTGGCTTGCTGGTAGTTGGAAGATCCACATACATCATTATGTTTGGTTTTTCTTTTAATTTACTATCGTTCATTCAGTCTGCTACACTTGCTATAAGTACAGTTAACACAGGTTATCAATATTATTATTATTATTATTATTGTAGGTGGTGAGCTGACAGAATTGTTAGCATGCTAGGCAAAATACTTAGCAATATTTCATCTGTCTTTACATTCTGAGTTCAAATTTTATCAAAACTGACTGTGCTTTTCATCCTTTTGTAGTTGATAAAATAAATACCAGTTGAGCACTTGGGTTGATGTAATCAACTTAACCTCTTCCCTGAAATTGCTGGCCTTAGACCAAAATTTGAAGCCATTATTTTTATTGTTGTTGTTGTTATTATTATGAATGCTTAGTATGTTATTATCATTGTTAGGTGGGTTATCTGCTAGATCACGATATAGAGAAAAGAGGGTAGCCCCTAATGTTTGTTTTCCATGCTGGCATGGGTTGGATGGTTTAAGAGGAGCTATGCCAAACCAGAAGGCTGCACCCAGCTGCAATGACTGCTTTGGTGTGGTTTCTACAGCTGGATGCCCCTCTCAATGCCAACCACTTTACTGAGTATTGTGGGTTCTTTTTATATAGTACTGACACCAGTGAGGTTACCAAGTAACTCACAAAACAAAATCCCCTCAAATGAGTAGGGAATAGTAGTGAGGGAATTGGCTTTATGCCAGATGATAAAAGGTTAAAGCATAACAGAAGAGTGTCTCACAGACACACACACAATAAATTTTCATAGTTTCTCTTGACCAGTTCCACTCACAAGGCATTGGCAGACTTGAGGCTAATAGTAAAACACACTTCCCCAAGGTGCTGCAAAAGAAAAAATGAGTGATGATGATCATCATCAACATTTAATGTCCATTCTCCATACAGGCATGGACCGGATAGTTTGACAGAATTTGTTGAACCATAGAGTCACATTGAGCTCTAATGTCAGTTTTAGCATAGTTTCTATGGCTGGATGCCCTTCCCAATAACCAAGCACTTTGCAGAGTGTACTGGGTGCTTTTTTGTGAATCACCAGCACAAGTGAGATTGTCAAGTAACTTGCAAGACAAGAAATGAAAGAACAGGAAGAAAGAAAAAGGGGGGAAAGAAAAAAGAAAAATAGAGAAAGCCTCCTTGACTAAATGGGGGTGGAGTGGGTGGCAATATTTGCTTGAGAGAGGGAAGAAGAGTGATGGTTCAATGCCAGGTGTTGAAAGACTAGAATATGATGGAAGAACAAGCCCAAGTGTCTTGCTATAGAGATACAAGGCTACCCCACATATATAAGGGTGGGTGGGAGTAGCTGGAAAGCTGAGAAAACAAGAATAAAGTGGTCGCTGAATACCAGAGTATTGCAAGATACAAGGTGGGTGTGAGATGTAGAAAGTGGATTGCAAGGGTTAAGAGTAGAGGTGCATGTAATTAAGTGTCAGTGAAAGATATAAGAGTGGTTTGAGGGAGATGACTATGGTAAGTGGAGCATTGGTAAGTGGAGAGGACATTAAAAGCAATAGTAGAAGAGAGAATTGTTTAAAATGGAGTACAGTCAAGGAGAAAGAGCAATGACTGAATGCATGAAAGAGATTGGTGGAAACAGTGTGGGCAAGGATGATAAGCAACATTGATAATGATCGAACAGATTAATAGGATTATTGTGTCTTATGTTATCTGGTACTTTCCTGTGACTCAGTGCTATCCTATACTAGTCCTAACCACTTCAGTGTAATGCTAAGTTTTTGTCGAGTGATTTCTTTCATTTTTTTTTTTCAAATATTATCAAATTTATTCACTGATATTAATAAATTTATGAAATAAATTTCTTATAATTTGTCTAATGTCTGTTCTAATGTCTGACTCAAATCAGTTTGAAGTGGAAGCCAATTTATGATGTTTTATTAGAATTCTTTGAAGGAAAGATGTCACTGACAAGTGTAATAATCAAATGGAAACCATAATGATTTTCTTCAGTCTTCTTTTGGATCAAATAAATGATTACATCAATGTATAATAATAATACCAAGTTGATATGGCAATGTAATAAAACTAGCTGTTACACAGGAGCTTTATTATGTCAGTTTTTGCTAAGAGGCAAGAAGGATATTTGATTATCAAAGTCAACAAAACTGTGAACTCAGAAGCAAAGAAGGAGATTTTTATTATTCAATGTTATAATCTTCTCTATGAGAAGAACCAAACTAATAGCTTCAGCTTCATTTTTTCTTTCTTTTCATATAAATCTCTCATAGGGTGCCAAATTTATCCAAGAAGATCAGTCTAAATCTTTTATATATATACTCTCAACATACATACTCGGTCATCACCCATACACACTTCAAAAGGATATTATTATAATCTATAATAATCTTTTAGATGAACTCGAACACCAGCCTTCAAATGAGATATATATTTCCTTTTCAACAACCAACTGTTAGTGAGAGGTGTTTCCAAAATGAAATACAGGTGCAGCCATGATCACTTTGCAACCATGTGGCTTCAGGTTCAGTTTCACAGTACAGCACCTTGGGAAAGTGTGATCACTGAATAGAAATCTTCATTTATATTTTACTTGTTTCAGTCATTAGACTGTGGCCATGTTGGGCACACTACTTTGAAGGGTTTTAGCTGAACAAACTGACTCCAGTATTTATTTTCTAAAAGTCATGTATTTTTTCTATCAGTCTCTTTTGCTAAACTGCTGAGTTGCAATGACATTAACACACCAACACCAGTTGTCAAGTGGTGGTGGGGACAGACAAAGAGACACACACACACACACACACACATACACGCACGCGTGCGCACACACACACGCACGCATGCGCATACACACACACACACAAAACTTAATTAACATGTAAAACACAGATCTTGTTCTACTTTAAGACACAAACCTCTAAACCCTAATTTATAGCCTACCTCCCCTGTTACACTCTTTGGTGTCAGTGCATATGCAGGTTACACTAACTTCTCACTTGGATATGAGCAACAAAGACTTGTATTAGCTCTGGCTCCAAAGTCTCCTTCCAGATACATCTGCTTATTCTATCATTCTCTGAACCTCTTCAACCATCCACAGCTTTTCTTGTGTTGAGGAAATCTATCTCACTTCACCTTCAGCCAATGTTCTGTCAAATGATAGTCCTCAGTAACTTCAACAATAATCTCACACTGATGCTACTGGTGCAAGTACTAAATCTCTTGAAACTCTCAGCAGAATTACCTACCACACCCCCATATGCTACACAATACCCTCACCTCCTCTACATTAAAGCACTCCAAGTTAATAGATTACTTGGAGCTCTACCAAATCTATGTTAACAATCAATAGCAGTGGATATGCTTCACTGGGGTGGGACTGACACCAGCCTTCTAGATATGTCTCCCCACAACCTGCACACAAAACTCACATACCCAAGCCATTCAAATGGTTTATTAATCCAAGGTCACCCCACAAAAAACAGAACCCACAAATCTTTGAATAAAATTGTTTGAAAATGACACAGAGGAATAGATTGAGATGAACAGTGGTTCTAGCAAGACAGGGCCATCCCTCATGCATCAAATGACTCCCTAGCCTGGCTGAGAGAGCGAATTCAGGAGAGACTGATCAGCAGGAAGTATGATGTTGAGAGAGCACTGCATTCACCGGACTTGAACCCCCCAGATTTTTATCTGTGGGGGTATCTCAAGGATAATGTTTACCAGAACAACCCTCAAATGATGTGTGAACTGAAGGCAGCAATTACAGCAGAAATCAGGGAAATCCCCAAAGAGGAATGTGTTCGAGTAATTGACAATTTTGCATGACATATGCAAGTGTTTGTGTGATGTATGCCATTTGGAGCATATTTTGACCGAAGTTTAAGTCCAGCAAATTTCAAGAAATTTGTTGGACATTTGTAGGATTTAATAACATTTTTATGGGTTCTGTTTTTTGGGGTCACCCTGTAGTTGTGCTGTAGCTGTGCAGGCAAAGAACATAGTCTGTAAAGCTTGGGGAAAATCACCCACCCCTACAAATTACAGGACTCGTATCTAGTACTGCAACTCCTGCAAGACTATTACCCAGCCTGTAAAGGATATTTGTAAACATTACATAGCCTGTAAACTCTCTTACTTCCCATATTCTCCAGCAATTTTCTATACTCTTCCTTTCATCCATTTCTCAACCATAACAGTACTGTAAGCAGTTACTTCCCTGAAAACGGCTTCAACATTTGCTGACTGTTTTGCATCCAACTTCACATTGACACATTAAGTAAATCTTCAAAGTCTACTCCACCATTCTCACCATCATGCACTTATACTCATTAAGTTTAAAATTTTAAAAAATCTCCTGTCACTTCAAATTAACATGCCATTCTTATTGAGAATATCTCTCCCATCATGCTCAAGCAATTCCTCCAACAAGTAGAGCCTATCGTATTAAACTCTTCAATCCTTCTACATCTACAAGGATAAGTCCCAATCCTTGGGTGCACCCAGTACACTCTGTAAAATGACTGGAATTAGGAAGGGTATCCAGCCATAGAAACCATGTCAAAACTGATATTGGGATTTGATGTGACTTTACAGTTCATTAGATCTTGTCAAAATGTTCAATTCATGCCAGCATGGAAAACCAATGTTAAATGATGATGATGATGATGATGATGATGACGATTAAATATATATCATGGACTCTCCCTTCATTAGACAACAAATGTGGGTTCTGTAATTTTTTTTCTGAACAGCCACAAGTTGATTTGTTTATAGTGATCAAATGTTTGTATTCACATAAGCTCACTCCCTCCATTAAATTGATATTACCTGTGCAGGTGCACGATGTGTCACATGTCAGATGACAAAATGATCGCAGAGCAATGTGAAATGAAGAATTTTGTTCAAGAACACAACAGAACACATGGTCTGAGAATCGAAACCATGATCTCACAATCATGAATGCAACACCCTAACCACTAAGCCATGCGCCTTCACACACACACACATACATACATATATATATATACATATATATATATATACATATATATATATATAGTGTCTTATTAAAGATGAAAAGCTTCACAACTGTTACTCTAAATTTCATATAACCAATCATCACACAAAAGTGAACTTTGGGAACAATACAATGGTTTATAAATGGTGAAGTTATCCAACAAATTTCATGGGTTTTGAAATGTCTCAGCCTCTGTCTAGTTGGTTTTAAGTGTTTATTTGCTATTTTGTGAACAAACCTCCACATCCAAGCAATATCCACATGCAACATCAACACCTCATACCAAATCTACACCAACTGCACAAAGAGCTCTAAAATATCTTCCAACAGGCATCACGCTATCTTGGCCCCCTAAACCGCAAAAAGATATCATCACTGCATATATCAACATAACATTAGCCCATCGTACCCCCACTTAAACATGAACAGTGCACAACTAGGACCTTCACAATCACTTCAAGTTTTGTCATTATTGACAATCTCTCCTGGCAAACTTATAATCATAATATAGTAAAGACTACATCATAAAGACTGACCTTCCTCTTCAGGGTCAGAAAATACTTCAGCCTTCAACAGCTACTAATCCTCTAGAAATCTAAGATGAGTCCTTAATAGAGCACAGCTCCTGCATCTGGATCAAAGCTATTATAACACATACTCTGGACTGCATCCAAAGAAAGGCCACTTAACTCTATGCATGATGGTATGAAGTTCTCACCAATGCACTACAACCTCTAGATCACAAATGTACCATATCCTCTTTCTCTGCCTTTTCAAATACTACTACTACTACTACTACTACTACTACTACTACTACTACTACTACTACTACTACAACTACTACAACAGTAGTATTTGTTTCTTAGAGCTGACACTACCATCAATCAGTTACTCACAACTCACTTATTTGCCATCTCTTTGCCCACCGCTATTCCCAGTCTTTCCTTCTTAGAATGCTGTCTCTTTGGAATTGTTTCTCTTTGGAATCTTTTCTTTATGGCAGTCAGCTTGCAACTGTCCAAGAGGAATGTTAACAATATTGATCTGACCAGTCCCAGAAGGCCTATAAAGCTCGTGTATACAGCTCCTTATTCTAGAGCAAACCAATAAAAATAATAATAGGGCATACTTTAGTGAAAAAAACGCTATTGTAATATATTTTTTATGTTTTAGAAAATGTATTAAAGTTAAAACCAGATATGATTTTATTCAGCTGTCTATCAGAATGTGTTCAATCCATCACCCACCAAAATGTAATCAGCTACAGCAAATATTAAAAATTCCACATTTTGTACTTTAATAAAGACATACACATGCATGCGTACACACATACATACACACACACACACACACATATGAGCATACAGGGACACACACACATGCACAAAGTGGGTTCAGGCCCACTGTATGACAACTTATGCAAATGTCCTTTACTATAGCATTGGGCTGCCTAAACTATTGTGAGTGGATTTGGTAGATGGTAAATGAAACAGACCTATTTGCTGTGTGTGTGTGTGTGTGTGTGCATGTGTCTATGTGTATTTACTTGTATGTGCAGAAGTGTGTGTGTGTGTGTGTGTGTGTGTGTGAGAGAGAGAGAGAGAGAGAGAGAGAGAGAGAGAGAGAGAGAGAGAGAGAGAGAGAGAGAGAGAGAGAGAGAGAGAGAGAGAGAGTGAGTGTATCTCTTTGTTTTCATATCATGCAATAATTGTAAATAAACATTCATAGCAGTGGTGTTGTTCGTTTGCAGTCTTCTATTGCAACATGTTTGGCTGTTGTGCTGTTTGTGTTTGAAAGACTAAAGTAAATATCACCTTGCTTGGAAACAGGTGAGGGCTGACAAGAAGAGTACGTAGATGTAGAAAATCTACCAAAACAAATAATGTCTGATCCATGGATAATGGAAAAAGGAAAAGTTATTATGATGATATGATGATATATATATATACATATACATATCAAAAGATGAGTTATAATACTATTCCACATATACAAAAACAACCATACCAACAATCCAACATACCTCCATCATCAGCTGCCCCATGGATATCATTATGGTTTTGACACCTAGGCAGTACTATTCACTAAAATAAATGTTGCTTGGGAACAAACATAGCAAAGAAACCACAACTTTCAAACACATCTACCCTATGTACAACATTATCAGTAAATAAATTCAATAAGTAAATCTATAACCAACTCCTATATATATGTAATTCAAATTTCTCCACCCCCACATTTTGTGTTTCTTTTATTTTTTTTATGCATTTGTTTTTTTTTTCTTTCTTTGGTTATTGTATGCATGCTATGTTTTTTGGTTCTTTGAGAACTATATTTCATGTATGAATATAAGCATAAAACCGAGCAGCAACTCTTGAAATTCCAACTCTGTCTGTCTGTCTCTCTTTTTCTCTCTGTATATGTGTGTGTGTATATATATATATTATATATATATATATATATATAGTGAGAGAGAGAGAGAGAGAGAGAGAGAGAGAGAGAAAGAGAGGGAGAGAGAGAAGATAGATACAGAGATGTATACACACACATATATTATGTAATAGGACTACATGTGGATCTATTCAAAATGTTATGAGACAAACATGGATACATGTTTTTACATGCACACACATATATATGTATACATACAAACATTTATATTTACAACTACAAAATTATAATCATAAATATATATCTACATGCCTCTGTGTGTGTATGTGTGTGTGTCTGTGCATCTACACACATACACCTGTGTATATCAATATATTCATACAGAAACATATTGTCACAGATATGTGATATTCAATGCTGATATCAAAGCTAGAGAAAAATTCAAGAACACCATCAAATTATTTTATTAACAATGGAGAATGATGCATATAAAGATTATTTTTCAATATAACAGATATTTATCTCAACACATCTCTTCCATGTATATTTCTAGTATAACGTTAGATTTAGAGAAGTTATAACTAATTTTTCTCTTGACACAAAAGAACAATATATTACAACTTGCAAAGTTTTGACCAAACAAACATTTCTTTGAGTATCCAGAACCTTCTTTTGAATTACCAGGATTCACCTTGGAGTGAAATCTGGGCTATAAAATATAGGCCAAGTTTTTTTTATTGAAGATATAACTGATGTGTGTATATTAGGAGACTGTTGAGAAAATGAAAGAAATGAACCATTATAACCTTTTCCTTGCTTATTCCTAATACTATGATAAACTGTTACTTTGTAAAATTGTCAATAAAATCTAAGAGAAAAACTACAAAACAGAGAGAGGGGGAAGGGGAGAGAGAGAGGCAGACAGACTGACAGACAGAGAAAATTATCACATAACTCCAAGAGTGTTTTCTAAAAAATATGATGGCTTTTCATGACTGAATAGTTATTTGAATCAAGTTATTCTTCTGGAAGAAATCAACTGAACAGGGTTGTTTTTTTTATTCTCTAACTGAAGTGGTTTGTCAAATTCTGTGCAGGCTTTTAAGTTGAGTTTTCTGAAGCAAGGAATTTACACTAACCATTCACTTGACAATAGTATAAAGAAAAATATTTTTGTATTGTTTTCTGTATTATTTTGTGATTCCCAGGCGAACATGTTTACAACTGAGTATAAACTGACATTCATACAATTTGAAATGTCTTTAGTTCATACTCAAAGACAACTTCCAGTAACTTTCATTGTTAGTATGCCAGGCAAACAGCTTGGTGACATTTTGTCCGTCTTCACATTCTAAGTTCAAATTCCGCTGAGGTCAACTTTGCCTTCCATCCTTCAGGGTTGATAAAGTAATTGCCTGTTAAGTACTAGGGTCAATGTAATTGACTTCCCACTCCCCTCAGAAACTGCTGATCCTGCGTCAATATTTGAAACCATATTACAAACACACATATAGTGGGGTGCAGCATTTTACTTTGATAAATACTGAACAGTAACCATTGCTATATCCACTCTTGAACTGTTTAATACAATTCTTTACATAATTATGATTTGTAAAACAACTAAAGACTTTTAGGTGTAAAATATATAACTTCACCTTACTTGTAGAGAAATGTTATATAATACCTGATGCAGTAAAAGTTTAAGTAAACTGAATGAAATTAAAAAGAGGAATGAATAGATGATTAAGTATACAAAATCATTGAAATGTAATACATTCCTCGGTATATATTAAGGATAAACAAGTACCAAATTATGAGCACAATGGAAAAGAGAAGAATTAAGTGAGAAGGTAGAAGTAGAATATGAAAAATCCCTCTTCAGAAGTCTTACTCCTTTTACTGATGTGATAGATACTTACAGGGTGTGTGTGTGCAAAAACAGAGTTATGGAGTTTGAAACCCTAAGAAATAGAATGCCTGAAAATAATTTGAGGATCTGGTTATGCAATAGGCAACATTATAGTTGAATGTTAGATCAAGCAATCAACTTTTGAATGCTTGCCCACTTGCTTGTCTGCCTTACTATGTTGAGATGAACAGCAACAATAATAAATGCAAAAGAGCAGTAGTTGAAGCATTCAGACTGGTTCACCTTGCTGCTTCCATTGTGGATACAGAATGTACAAGTATACAAATGTGCAAGTATACAAAAAATGTACAGGTATACAAAAACAGGCTGGACAATGAAAAAGTACATATCCTGACTCGCTATGCTATGCTCCATACCAATATCCGTTATATCTAAGAATTTGAAGTCTGATCCTTAACCATCTGGAGATGCATCATATATAGTGCTATGAATCTGAGTATCATGCCAAGTCTTTTGAATGACAACTTACAACTACTTGACTGACTTGGAACTATACAATAACAACAACAAAACTTATAGAATTAATTAGGTAGGTGAGATCTGAAGAATACAGGTTTGAAATTTCACTATAAATAGTAAATATTCATTATCTAAATAGCTTCATCAGTGTTGGACCTGTACATAGTTACAGTATATTACTAGCTAGATGGTTGCTGTAGCTGTTGTTTTACCCTAGGTCAAGGCTGATTGAAAAGAACTCTGATTAAAGAATTTCCAGCAGTGACCATCATGTCTTTAGAGGAGTATTTAGGGTATTCTTCCTTCTCTCCCTTTTTAATACAGCAAGGTGTGATTTGATGGAGACCTTGTTGCTTCTTCTAGCAAGTTCAATGACCATGTAGAGACTCTGCACATTATTGGTACAGTAATGTATGGAGCCTGTACATGGTCAATAACAATGATAGTAATTATTTCTAATTTAGGTACACGGTCAACAATTTTGAGGGTAGGGTGTTGTTGATTTCATTTACCCTTCTCTCTTGATCGGTATTTTATTTTGGTAACTCCAAAAGGATGAAAGTCAAAGATGACCTTGGTGGGATTTGAACTCAGAATGTAAATACTTAGAAGAAAGCAAGGCATTTTGTTTGATGTTTTAATGGTTCTGTCAATACAAAGCCCTTAATGATAATTGTGTCTAATTTAGGAACAATGCCAGTAACTTGGGGTGGGGTTAGTTGATTACATCAACCCCAATGTTTGACTATTACTTTATTTTATTGACCCAGAATGAATGAAAGAGTTGGGCCAAATACCACAAAACATTTTATCTAATGCTTTAACAATTCTGCTAAAATGGAAAATTTTTTTTATCAAAATGCAGAAGGAAACTGAGATGAGATGTTGTTTCCAATAGCTAAAGAAGGGAGTTTTGAAGAAAGGGCCAGTGGACTTGATCCTGGCTGCACAAGATCAAGCTCACATCACCACCACCACCATCATCATCGTCATCATCATTTAACATCTGCTTTTCATGCTGGCATGGGATAGATGGTTTGATTGGAACTGGTAAGCTGGAGGACTGCACCAGGTTTCAGTCTGTTTTGGTATGGTGCTACAGCTGATGCCCTTCCTAATGCCAGGGTGCTTTCTACATGCACTGGCACGGGTGCCATTTACATAACACCAGCAACAGGCACAAACTATGATTCCACAGGTGCCATTTACATGACACTGGCAAGGATGAGATATATAAGAAAGAATATAAATAAGGAAGACATCTTGACTGCATGTAGAGTATGTAGTACAAGAGAAGAGATAGTTAAAGTGCTTGCTCAGAAGGTTCATAAGAACTGGAGACATGACCAAGTTAATACAACCTTACATTAACAGATTTGTAAAAAGCTTAGATTTGAACATGTTGAAAAGTGGTATGGCCTTAAATTAGAGAATATCCTTGAAAATAAACCATGTAAGGGTATTATGGAAGGTAAATGTAACATTCATACCACAATATTGTTAAATTCAAAACAAAAGATTGAATTGTTTAATCAATATTGTTTACCTAAAGTGTTTGAAAAAGAACGTGAGAAAATAGAGAAATGCCAGGATCTAAGGCACAGAATTCAAAGACTTTGGAATTGCTGTGAGGTTGTTATTATCCCAATTGTAATGAAAGTATGAGGAACAGTGACAAGAAGCTTAAGTGGCTGGTTGAAGATGGTGGATATTGAGATGAATTTGCTGATTCTACAGAAGGCTTATTTGTTTGGCACAGTAATAACCATAAGTGAGGTGCTAGATACATAAAGCTGCAGGATGCAGTTTGATATCATATAATTAATTACAGACAGAACAAAACATGATGCTCAGAGAAAAAAAGAAAGAAAAGATGATGATGATGCTGTTTTGTTGAAGAACCATATAGAGTTGGCAAAAGCATCAAGAATGGTAGAAGATGACTGTGTGGCATTACACAAAAGAGAAAGTGTAAGCATTGAAAATACCAAATAAAAAAAAAGGAGAAAAAATTCAAAAAATCAAAAATTCCCTAATCTCTGAGGGTTACTGGTGGGAACCCCACAAAAACTAATCACCCTGACCACTAATGCAAGTATCTAATCTCTAATCTACAGATACACACTCAGAGCAAGCCAGTTCACTAAGACCATATTTATCACTCTCATCCACATTCAAATTTACTGGAAACAACAGTTACCTGTCCACCTTCATTGATCCTTTCTATTAAAGGATCAAGGCCTGAAATGTTGAGGGAGGGAGTATGTCAATTACATCGAACACAGTACTCAACGGGTACTTAATTTATTGACCCCAAAAGGATGAAAAGTAAAGTTGACCATGGCAGAATTTGAACTCAGAACGTAGACACAGATGAAATGTTGCTAAGTATGTTGTCTGGCATGCTAATGCTTTTCAATAATAATAATAATAATAATAATGATAATGATAATGATAATAATAATAATAATAATAATAATAATTATTATTATTATTATTATTATTATAAACCTTTCTACTATAGGCACAAGGCCTGAAATTTGTGGGGAGTGGGATAGTTGATCACATCAACCCCAGTACTCAACTGATACTTAATTTATCGACCCCAAAAGGGTGAAAGGCAAAGTCAACCTCACTGGAATTTGAATTCAGAACATAAAGACAGACGAAATGCCACTAAGCATTCTGCCCGGCATGCTAACGATTCTGCCAATGATGATGATGATGATGATGATGATGATGATGATGATGATGATGATGATGATGATGATAATAATAATAATAATAATAATGAGAATAATAATAACAACAACAACAACAACAACAACAATAATAATAAGAGTAATAACAATAATAATAGGCAGCTATAAGAATCAAACATAAAGGTTGTTCCTGTTGTCATTGGAGCACTGGGCTCAATACAACCCAACCTGTAAAAACATCTAGGTACTTTAGAAATACCCTACAATGTTGATGTATTGCAAAAATTGGTTTTACTTGGAATTGAACTTAGTCAACTGTGGTGGAATTTGAACTCAGAATGTAAAGACAGATGAAATGCCACTAAGCATTTTTCCCGGTGTGCTAACAATCCTACTAGTTTGCCACCTTAATAATAATAATAATAATAATAATAATAATCATTATCATCAGCATTATGTAATGTCTGTCTTCCATGATGGCATGGGTTATTATTATTATTATTGTTATTAAGGCAATGAGTTGGCAGAATCATTAGCATACTAGACAAAATGCTTAGCAGTATTCCATCAGCCACTACTTTCTGAGTTCAAATTCTGCCGAGGTTGACTTTGCTTTTCATACTTTTGGAGTCAATAAATTAAATACCAGTTGAGTACTGGGGTTGATGCAATCAACTATCTCCCTCCCTCAAATTTCAGGCTTTGTGCCTATAGTAGAAAGGATTCTTCTGTAGTTTTTCACTCTTTTTTTTATATGTGTATATATATATCCTACTTAATGTGGATATATTGTAAGAATGCCTCAATTCTGGAGTCCAGACATTTGTACATTATTGCATATACTTTATACGCACTTTTTGACAAGTTGTGGTGCACCTGAGCACTGTATACAATAATTTCATTATTATTATTATTATTATTATTATTATTATTATTATTATTATTATTATATATATACTGGATTAAATTCATTGCAGTATCAGAACTGGTATTTATTTTATCAACATCTGAAAGGTAAAAAGCAAAATGAACCTTGCTGAGATTTGAACTCAGAACATAAAGCAATGTAACTGGGTATCACATAACATTTTCTCCAACACCTTATCAATTCTACTAACAATGATGAAAATGATTTCATTTTATTTAAATTGAAACTCAAGAGAAAACATTTTAATGTTGATATCAAGAATAATGGCAATCTGTAAAAAGAAAATTGCACTTCACAAAATGCATGTCATAAAAGGCGAAAATCAAATCATGCATCCAAAAAAAAAAAAAATCCATAAAGCAATGGAACTTAAAAATAGAAACAAATGCATGAAACAATTAATAAATTTCTTTACAGATTAAGACAGTTGTAATTATAACATAAGGGAATCATATCTTTAAGGTACATGGGATTAAAGGCTCGGTTGTAAATTTGCCAGTCTTAGAACTGAGTGGAGATATTTGTTTGGTTTTTTTTTGTTTTCTCAGTGTCTTTAAAGATTAAGAGAAAAATTAGAAAAACTATTTTAATATTTTAGTCTTTTAACTACTAGAGAGAATAACTTACAGGTCTGAGAATTCTGTGCTCAAAAAGAAAAATTCTTAATCCCATGAATTATGCTTTGCAATAATGTGGTTCAGAGTTTGATCTCACTGTAAGATACTTTGGACATGTGCCTTTGGCTCTAAGTTTGGTTTGAGCTAAGTCATACAAGTTACAATAGGTAGATGGAGACTGCGATGGAAGTCATTGAATAGGCTATACCCATTCTTGGATTGGTAGTAGTCTTTATACATCCTCCAGTTCAACACCCACATTTGTCTTTAGGCGGGGTGAGTTTTAGCAGAGTCAACTCTTGCAAATATACTTACTAGGTCCCCCAGCCTGAATATAATTATGCTACTTTCTATTGTAGTAACCCATGAGGCATAGTTTCTTTCTCTCTTTCTCTCTTTCTTCTTACTTATTTTGGAGGCCCTACAAATATGATGAATGCTTGCTGCCTTTCTTTTTTTGACTAAGTCATTAAAAAGTGTACAAAGCAAAATCAATTAATG
Organism: Octopus sinensis; assembly: GCF_006345805.1. Taxonomy (NCBI): domain Eukaryota; kingdom Metazoa; phylum Mollusca; class Cephalopoda; order Octopoda; family Octopodidae; genus Octopus; species Octopus sinensis. Next base: position 100,801,944 of record NC_042999.1, read on the forward strand.
CTTTCAAGGAAGAATACTGGAACAATTCTCAAAATATTGGGTAAGGAAAAAAAAAAAAGGGATTGTTTAACAAAGAAACTCTCATTATGTTTAATCAATAATTATAAATTGACTTAGGATATTTTCATTTTTTGATGTCATTTCTACTCCTAACTGACCCTCAATTAAAAACCTGAAAATAAATAATAATTAAAAATAAAATAATTAAAACAGTAAGGAAGCAGTTTTTACATGCTGAATTTTCATTAGGATTTTTTTTCTGGGGCATTAAGTAGGCACAGAGGCAACAAAATACAAGGCAATGAACACAAAAGATTATATATGTGTATGTGAGTATATGTGTGTGTATAACATTTATATATATATAATATATTTATATATGTTATTATAATCTTTCTGCTGTTTTCCTTTTTTCTTTTTTTTTTTGTATTTGTCTTTTTTCTCACTTTCTCTCTACTGCCATAAAATGCAAATTTGCAACATAACAATGAAAGCTGGAGGCAAGAGAGAATAAGGCAGTGGAAGACGAGAGAGATAGATACTGCAGTATAGAGAATTTCTTAGTAGCCACAAAATGCACTGACAAAACTTTGAAGACTGACCTCTTGCCAGTTATCTACCCTTGATTGCTTGCAGGGCTGCTCCATGCTTTCACTGTTTCTATTTAATTGTTCTGCAAAAGCCTAGATAGAACAAGGATAACACAGATATTATGGCCTTCTAAACAATTTTACATGTATGAAATTATTCATGCAGAGATTTTTTTTTGTTTACAATCAAATATGTATATATATATATTTCTTTTTTTGTTAAAATATAGAATAAATTTTGTCTATAAATTCGTTTTTCTACATTGTATCAAATGTAAATAACATCTATGAGACAAGGCATCAGCCAATTTTTATTCAAAGCTATAGACTAATAATCTCTATTTTTAGACACTATGACAAATTGGATAACAACAAAACACAGGGGACACTAACTGATTATCTTTTTCCAATTCACTCAAAACCTTTTACTGGATTTTGTTCAATTTTCCTCAACAAACTTTCATATAAAACATTTTCTAAAAACAAACTGATTTGTTTTTATAAGCAGTCAATACATTAAAAGCTTCCATCAAATTTCAGTATTTTGATTTTCAGATATAATTTAGTTGTTCTCAAAAAATCTCAAATGGCAATAAGGATGGTATTCATAAAAAAAACATTTAATTATCATGCTGAATTACTGATGAAAGGGGCCTAGTATTCTGGCTCAAAACGATTTGTTTTAAATCAATCCTCTCTACTTATGTATGGCATCATAGGTAATATGATACTAAATCTTTTAGTAATAATAGTTGTTGAGGCTAGCCTGATTGCTGACTGATCAGGCTAGAGTGAATAGAAATATGTTAAGAAGAGCTCCACATGTTAGTTCTACATGCATTTATGCATGCATTCATTCACATATGTATGTATGCATGCATCCATCCACATATGTATGTATGTATGTACGTACGTATGTACGTACGTATGTATGTATGTATGTATGTATGTATGTATGTATGTATGTATGTAGTATGTATGTATGTATGTATATATGTATGTATGCATGCACACATGCATGTATGTCAGTCACTAAATTAATAAAAATACTAAAATATGGGATAAATCAGGCAAATATACAACTTATGTTAGTTGTATTACAATATTAAATATACACTCATCAATCAAAGTTGCAGGCATTATCCTATAATTAAAACTAAATGGTCAACGTGTCTTTTTGTGCTGACTCAACAATAAAAAATATATATAGTTTTACACATATAAGAAACTTCCAATGTCATTATTTGGTCTGCAGGAAATAACAGCTAAATGTCTCTCAAATAATACCCTATCTTATAAAAAATGTATTCCTTGCTAAACTATAACTGAATAAAAAAAAATGACCGGGGTTGAAACAATATCAACAAAAACTATCTTTTCTCACCTCAATAAGATGAAACATTGCACTAGACAAAAAATCACAGCTCATGGACAGACAATAGCCACAAATCATCTCCATACGTGTAAAACAAAAATACTCAAAATGAATGACAAGGGCAGTACTATTTGATGTTGTTGAAGTAAGCTCCAGGCCCCACAACTCTTGCCATTAAAAAGAAAATCACCCCATACACTCATACACTATAACATTCTCAAGCACTGCAAAACAAGCCAATGATAGAGCCACTACGAAATCTTTTGACTTGCTTAGAAAAGCAGTCAAATTTCTTTCAAATCATATTCAGTTGTCTTAAATAATAAATAGTTGGAATGTTTTTGATTATAGGTCTGCTTGAAAAAGTCTAAACTACAATTACAACATCCTAAAAGCATTATTCTTTCCACTCAGTCATGATAAACATAAAGGATACATTCACACAAAAACAAATGCATTATCAATAACCTCATTAGACCACTCTTGGACTGGGATGCATACTATCAATGATAAGCGTAGAGGAACAATGACTATTATGATTTATCCAAGTCCACCTTGCTGTTTTTGCTATGCCTAGCAATTCATTTAGAAGCAGGACTGGTACTAAGCACTTGGCAAACTAGGTGATTTTTTGGAGTGCTAAAATTGGGGAACCCATAAAAAAACTTTAATTCAATTAAAAGCACAAAAGAATGTAGATGACGTCACAACCGGAACAATCAGGGATGGAGGATGTGGGCAAGTGGGTGAGGAAAGAGACTTGTGTGGTGATATGACCTGTCACATGACTTGGCAAGAAATATTTCAAGTTTCATCCAGTAAGAGATTTACTCAGTGATATATGATCATAAAATATAGATTTCTTGTAAGTAGGTTAACTATTTTTGCATTTTTCAGTTGGTGTAATTAATGACGATGGTGGCTGGGGAATATTGAAAGAGGATCATAGTCCAGGACTGGAAGAAAAGGGCCGAGAAAAGGGAGAACATGTTGTAGACTTGGTTGAGGGTGTTGGATGCTCTGACACTAGCTCAGTATAGAAGTGTATAAAATTCAAGTTGAAGACTGGTGTAAGAATTCTAACTCACAAAACAGTAAAAACAACTTCACCAATCTCTTTTGTAGTGTCTTGAAGGAAGTTATAAACCTCAGTCAACGAATGGTTTTGGAATTGATAAGGGAATTCACTGAGACTTTTGACCATCCTTTAATGAACCTGTGTTGTTGATATTGAGCACCAAGTCAAAAAAACCTTTGATGAAATACATTCCAGTTGTAACTATCACCGTTTTTTTAATACTTTTTTGCATACTTAGGCCTTTATAGTCTATTGGTCCTTCATTTTTAGTAGGATAGGGTGAAGGAGATTTAACTGCTAATCCTAATTGCTTGAGTGACCATACAAAGGTTTTCCTAATATGTTGATTGTTCAAGATTGTTGATGCCTCCACTCAAAGTTTTTTTAGGGTTTAATATAAGGAAAACACTATTTTACTTTGATTTTTAACATTATGCTAAAATATTCTCTATTCTAAAAAAAAATTCCCATCAGCATAGATATTATCACATACTGTGAGCATATCTTATTCAACCAAGCCTAACCTATCCCAATGACAGCTTCTTTTAATATGGCTAAACCAAATACAAATAATGACAACAATACTTCTAATTGCATTAGAAGCAGATGTAGTGGGTACTCTTTAACCCTTTCATTACTGTATTTATTTTGAGATACTCAGTGTTTCTTTCAATTACTTTAAATATAACAAAGAATTTAGTAAAATAACTTAGTTATCATTCAGCTAGTATTAGAAACATAAATTGTAACTAAGGTTTGGTGGAAGATTTTAATTCAAAACTTATAAGACATTTGTACTCAAAGCCAGAACCAGTTTCAGCCGGGTTGGTAACTAAAGGGTTAAATTATAATGACTAGCAAATAATATTGTATATGAGAGTACAATCAAAACACTTAATAAAAGAATTATGCTGGATTTATCACTAGTACCTTTAAAGTTAGGTTTTATTGACATACATACCCCTTTCAGAACTGAAATAAGGAGTACACCTTTCTTATTCTTATGGGATTTCAAAGATAGTAACATACCTTTTAATATTAAATACATCATCATCATCATCATCATCATCATCATCATCATCATCATATCATTTAACGTCCACCTTCCATGCTGGCATGGGTAGGATGGTTTGACAGGGGCTGGCCAGGCAAAAGACTGCACCAGACTTCTGCGACTTTTTGGCAGGATTTTTACAGCTGGATGCTCTTCCTAACACCAACCACCCACCAGGGTTGACTTAGTGCACAAATACAGCATTCAAAAAATGGTTCAACTCTATACTGGCAACTGAAAAGCATGCAGTTTGTGTCAAGCACAAGCTCTCAAAAGCACTTTTACTGAGACACTTTAATTAAACAGCAAATTCAAGAAAATAACTTAAAAACAACCATAAAATTATAATTTTTTTTTACACACTAAGAGCCTATTTCCTACCATGATTGATTTACACACATACATATATGAATGTGTGTGTGTGTGAGTGAGTGTGTGTGTGTGTGAGTGTGTGAGTATGTGTGTGTGTGTGTGTGTGTGTGCATGCATGTGCATGTATACTTCTTACTATTCCCTTGTACTCTCATATCTGCACTGAAATCTACTACATCTTATTATCTGTAACCCCTTTGAACTTCTTTTAACAAACTGACATGAAACATTCAACAGGAATAAGATTCATTAGCTGACTGCATGATATATCTGTTTGATATTAACCAATACATACTGCATCATCTCATTTTCCCATGTTCCTTGTCCCTTCGTTTATCACATAAACTTCTTCACCTACCTATCCTTTCATTCTGCATTAGCAATAATATTAATGTAGATTTATGATACATCCTCTACCTGTATGCTGTATTTAGATGGTATCTGTTTCATTTACTTATGTCTCTGTGTTATTCTATGTCCCTTCCTTGCAACTAATTCTATATTGTTTTATTAAATTATTTATTAATTATCCACCAATATTTTCCATTTCTAATCTAAGCTTTTATGCATGTAATCATACTATGAACTGCATATATCTCTGTTTCCACAAAAGTGCCTTCTTCCTCCATTTGTTTCATATAATTTCCATCATCCAATCCATTACCTAAGCTTTTGTACAGCAATTAGTTAGTTTCATACACTTGTATATTCTGATTTATATATAGATATTACTGGATTTATGTTCTCAGCCTGTTCCTTCTATCTGATTTTACTCTGATTCCTTCTAGATTCATCTTAATTTTTATCCCCATTCATACGTATTTTCTGTTATACTTACTGTTTTCCAGTATACACTTTTTCTTTAGAATTTCTCAAACGATTTGTGTAAATAAGGTTCATACATAGGTCATTTACACACACATACACACACACACACAGTGTGTGAGCATAAAAACGATGATGCTAATGAACAATGATAGAAGATAGAGACAGGTTTATTTTAATCAGTGGATTAAGGAGACCATCTACATACAGATGGACTCACTACATTTGAATGTATACTTCAACCTTCATTAAATACAAAGTGTCTCAGAACTGTGCAAAAGTTTCAAAATTAGTCAGGGATCAGTGTGTGCGCGCGCGCGTGTATGTGTGTGTGTATCATCATCATCATTATTTAACAGCCATCTTCCCTTCTATGGTAGCATGGGTTGGACATTTTGACAGGAGCGGCTCAGGCAGAAGACTACACTAAACCTGTGTTTGTTTTGGCATGGGTTTTATGACTGGATGCCCTTCCTAACACCAACCACTCCATAGAGTGGAGTGAGTGCTTTTTATGACACCAACACAGGCAAGGTCAGTTTTGGCAGGGATTTTACAGCTGGATGCCTTTCCAAATGTCAACCACTTAACAATGTGGACTGGATACTTTTTATGTGGCATCAGTACTGGTAGGGCCACTAAATAACTTGAAAGACAAGGAATCTTTGAGAGGGGAGGGGGCATTGGCGAAGGTGACCTTGTGCCAGAGAGACAGATAGATAGGTACAGGAATGGCTGTGTGGTATGAAGTTTGTGTGTATGTATATATTTATGTACCAAACCCACTCACAAGGCTTGGGTTGCCCCAGGGCTATAGTAAAAGACACTTACCCAAGATGTCACACAGTGGGACTGAACCTAGAACCAAGTGGCTGGGAAGCAAGCACCTTACCACACAGCCTACCTGCACCTATATATATATATATGTATGTATAATTTAGGACAATCAGTAAGTTGTCATTATAGCATTCAGGGTTTCAAATGTCAGAGCGAAGAGCTATGATGCATTAATTGTCAGCTATTAATTGCCATCAATAGCTGATGAGAATGCATCATAGCTCTTCGCTCCAACATTCAAAACTTCGAGTACTAGAGTGACAACTTACTGATTGTCCTAAATTATACATATATAAATAGTCCTCTATTTACCATTCTTTTGTTGTCACTTTTTAATATTATTATTATTATTATTATAACATATATATATATATATATATATATATATATATATACACACACCTCTCAAATGCTTACATAAATGAATGTAAAGCTTTCAAGTTGATGTTAAATATTAGGTTTGGGTTTCGAATTTAGTATTGGGTTTTAACTAGATTTTTCTTTCTGATATTTCTAGTCAAGTATTGTTCACATCAAGCTATTGCTATTTACCCCACTCCATCACCCAATTAACCCTGATTTAGCAGGCCTATGATGAAAGATGTTCTAGCCATGACTACTGCATCATTTTGCTTCCACCAAAGTGTGTGATACAAAGGAAGTTTGGCTGCTATTCCTGGCAGATTTTGTAATCAGGTAGAGACTCTCTCACTGGCTCATGAAAGATCAAGCTGGTTTAATCTCAATTTTTTTCTCTTCTCACACACTGGGTGGTTGTCTGGTTGTTTACTGTTTCAGCTGAACTTGTATCCTGCAATGTGACACATCTTTTAACAATGATACTACATTTACTGCATTGCATTACCTCAGAAGATGATATCATCTTCAGGCAATACATTGAATTTCTTGTCAAACAATGGCTAACATCTACGAAAAACATTTCAATATATATATATGGGGGTGTGTGTATGTGCGTACTAGTAGTGTATATTACATTTTCATAAGAAACTTCTTATGGAAAACATGATACTACAAAGTAAAAAATAATGGGATAAGTATAAGATAGCTTGATTCAATCACTGAATGTGTTACTGTGTTGACAATCTTTGTGAAGAAAGAAAATAAAATAGATTGATATATTTATATATATATATATATATATATATATATATACTGAGATACACTGAAGGTTTAATATTCGTATAGTTACAACTATTTCAGGAAAGGGAAAAACAGGGATTGTGCAATGTATTTCACAGACAATAATGATGATGAAAATGCAGAAAGAGTGAAATGAGTGTTTATTAATGATTTTTATATGTAAACAGGTAAGTCAAATACTGGATAATACTACAATAGACCTATCTTTATAACACACCCACATATGAGGAAGAGAGGGCAATATGTTAAGTGATGGAGAGTCAGTAAGGCCAAAACCTACATTCTAACATTTTCTGCCTACACCCACATGTTACACCATAAGATAGTAACTATTACATTCAAATCCAACAGTTACAACCACTTTCAAGCTATTATATAGCTTTTAAGCAACTGACCCCGAATGGAAACATCTGCAAACAGACTTCTAACTTGTTTTGGAGAATTTGTTGCAATTGCTTCATCCAGAGTCAAATCCCAATGATGATCATATTTGAAAATTACTATTTTTAAATCTCACAATGTGAGATATTCAGTAACAGTACTTTGTAGTAAAGATTGTTTGCCAACATAACATGGCAGTCCTGCTTAAGGATGAACGTTGCTATAATTTAGCCCCAGGAGACATCTTCTCCTGCTGGCTATATGACAGAATCTTTACTACATGATCATATTTGTTGCTAAAAATCATGTTAAAAGTTCACAGTAAACAATCGCAGTTTCATGAAAACCTAGGAATCCGAAATTCCAGGATTGCAGGTTTGGATTTGGTCGAGAATGTCTTTAATTTACACACAGAGTTAGCCTTTAGATTATAAAAATTGTTATTGTACAAAAATGTTTGTTGCAAAAAGTCATGTTAAAAACATCGCCTTAAACAATTACAGCAATGAAAACTTGAGAATCTAAAATTTCAGGATTGTGGGTCCAGATTCAGCCTGAACTGTTTTTACTTTACTTACAGAGTCAGCCTGATTCAAAAATGGTATGATATGTTGAGGTACGGCCTCTAGGATTGACATTCAGATTTATTATATTATATTATTAAAGTAGTAAGCTGACAGAATTGTTAGCCAGGCGAAATGCTAAGTGGTATTTCATCTGCCATTAAGTTTTGAGTTTGAATTCTGCTGAGGTCGACTTCGCTGGGGTTGATGTAATTGACTTAATCAAAAATTTGAGGCCTTGTGCTTCCAGTAGAAAGGATTTATTAAAGTTGAAAAATTGTGACACACTGACATTCACATTTATTATATTAGATATGTTTAATTTTGGGGAAACTTTATTTCAATTAAAGCATATTTTGTGTGTGTGTGTGTGTGTGTGTGTGTGTATGTGTATTAAAGAAAGCAAAAAATAAAAAATGATAGTGTTCGAGACATGGTTAAACAAAGTTGTACATCCCCTCCCTCTTTCTCTCTCTCTCTCTCTCTCTTATTATTACTCCCACTGCCACCATCAACACTACTTTTAATAAAATATCCTTAACTCTCCCTAAGTTTCATTGTCTCTCTCCCTCTCTTTCTCTCTCTTCACCACCACTCTCACTGTTTCTATGCCTATTACTCTCACCCCATCATGAGGAATAGTAGGAGTGTCACTGAATAGTGAGAGAGGGAGTCTAAGTGTGACACAATGACACACAGAAATTAGTTTTCGCATTTATTATATTAGATGATTATAGTACTTTATGCAATATTGACCATCTTACAATCTCAGAGAGTAAATATATTTCAAACATATGGCTGAAATGGAAAACTAAAATTATACAAAGAGATAATTCTTTATATTTGGTTATTAATGGAATATAATATATTAATAGTTTGTTAGTTTTGGGAAATTTTCTGAAAGAGAAGATGGTGAAGCAAAACTAAATTTTCCTTGGAAAAGGCAAGACAGTTTTCTAGGCAGAGTAGTTCACCTCCTATAAAACTCTCATGATGCCTGCTAGAAATAATTCCTATAAGCCACCAATCAACTGGCCGCATTTTTATAATGAAAATAAAAGAGTATATTGGGTATGATATATGTCTGAAAACTGACACTAATTTGTACATTTTTGTATAAGATTTAAATTTCATCTTCTCTAAGACTGTTACTTCACTTTCTTTTTATGAGTTGGTAACTTCCACTTCTCCCAAGTGTGAAATTCATACAGAATAGTAAAACAACAAATAAAAGGAAGGAAATTATTCAGAGGAATAAAAAAAGAACAACATTAGAAAAAATGTAAAATCTGTCTGAAAGAATTATTTCATTTAAAGTATCTTCGTATATATTTGACAGTTGTTTCTTCATAATGGTTATAGCTTTAGCTAGGCAGTTTAGTTATCCTGAAAAGAGTTCAGATTTAACAAATCTTGACAGGTTACTGCCACCACATTACAAAAGACAGGTTAATTGCTTATGGTGGTACTATAGAAAAAGCAAAAGTACATGTACGGTTGTCTAACTTTTTAACTACTCAATATATTTGCTGGCTAAGCAACATTTTGCTGGATTCTCTCTCTTCTTCACACACAAAAACACACAATCATTGGCATCAATATTTTCCCCAGAACATATTGCTGAGGCAGACAATCTTGAAAAGAAAAAAAAAAAACTTCTAGTTTCCTCAATTATTTTAGTAAAGAACATTGTCAGGATACAAGCAAATAAAGTGAGACAAATGTAGACAGTAAAGAAGTCAACTTTAGAGAAATATAAGTTAGTCCAGAGCTTAATTGGAAATTTTTTTTTTAGGAATAAAATACCATGCATAAGTTTTTGTTCTAACAGAATAACAGCCCTAAATAACAATGGCCTTCATGTTGAGGCTAGTTAGTCTCTCTTACCCCATTTATGGCACACAAGCTCTCATGTAAATTCACTAGTCCTGAATAGGTGATTCACAGGGTTAATGTGACAGAAAATATTCAGTTGTTGTAATTATGTGACCAGAGCATAATACCCAGGCCTTAAGGATTGTAGTTTTAATGTAGACCAAATGAGCTCATCAGTGTTATCTGTTATTTAATGAATTTGAGTGACAAAGGGAATTTTATAAGTGACCTATCAAGCTGTTTCATGGGTTTCTTTTATATCATGCAGGAATATTTCTGAGAATGAGCACCTTGTACTCTTTGATCTTGCTACAGAGACTGAGGGTTTATACAAGTACTTTTGCTTCTTCCATAGCATCACCTTTAGTAATTAACCTGTTTCTTGTAATAAGGAGGCAATAACTGGTCATGATTTGTTAATTCCAAACTCTTTTCAGGATAACTAAACTACCAGGCTAAAGGTATAACCATTATGTAAAAACACCTGTCAAATATACTGGAAAATACTTTCAGTGACAAACTGGTTAATTCAAGTCTTTTCTTAGTCAAGAGAATCAACAAAATTAATGATACTCCTGAGGATGTCAAGTATCATGTCATCCCATAAGTTCTGTCCGATTTTACCTTTTTTAAAATTGAATAAAATTCAATAGTATATTAGAATGTCTAATGGAATTAAAAATTATTTTTATGCATTTGTGTATATTTAAACTAATTACAAACTATTTTACAGAATAATAGAATTAAAATTTTTTTGGTTAAAACCCTTTCTAACATGGAAGTATCCAAAGAGCATTTGAGGCACAGAATGCTTTTTGAGTATGAAAAAAGAAACTCAGCAGCGAAAGTGACTCGAAACACACTCAGTTTATGGGAAAGAATGCTTGAATGAAAGAACTTGTAGAAGATGGTTTGCAAGATTCAGAAGTGGAGATTTCAGCCTTGAAGATGAAGATCAAACAGGACGTCCAGTTGAGTTTGATGATAAGCCCCTTGAGGCATTACTTGAAGAAAATCCTGCATTATCAGTTGAAGAATTGGCAATGAAGCTTAGTTCAAACCATACAACTGTTCATCATCATCTTCAACAACTTGGAAAGGTTCCTAAAATTGGAAAATGGGTGCCTCATGAATTGTCCAAAAGCAGCCGCAAATCTTGAGTTGACATCTGCTCTTCTCTCCATTCTTGTGAACTAATTTCACCCTTTTTGGATAGACTTGTGACTGGGGATGAAAAATGGATCTTCTATCGAAATGTTAAACATTGTAAACAATGGCTTGGTAAAAGGGAAAAGGCTCAACCACAACCAAGAAGGGAACTTCATGAGAAAAAGGTTCTTCTCTCTGTCTGGTGGGATTGAAAAAGGAGTAATTCATTTTGAATTGTTACCATCTAATGCAACAATTAATGCTCAAGTCTACTGTCAGCAATTAGAGCATTTGAATCAAGCTTTGAAGAAAAAAAGACCCACTTTAGTGAATCAAATAGGAGTGATGTTTCATAAGGACAATGCACAACCCCACACTGCAAAGATCCCATCACAGAAGATCGAAGAGCTTGGTTGGGAAAAAATTCCTCATCCACCTTATTCTCCCAACTTTGCTCCTTCAGACTACCATTTGTTTCGTAGTTTACAGAATCATTTAGGGGACATAATGTTCGCAAACCAGGAGGAGGTCGAAACTGACATTTCAGAGTTGTTCGCTTTGAAACCAAAAGAGTTTAACATTGATGGGATTAAAAAGCTTGTAAATAGATGAAAGGAAGTCATAGATAATCAGGGAAAGTACATTGATGATTAACTATAACATTTGATCACCTGTTTTCTTTATTCAAAATTCGAACAGAACTTATGGGGTGACTTGATAGCTGAATGTTTTTAATATGGTATCATTGATGGTGTTTCTAGAAGACATTGTTGATCCCAGTGTGAACTTGTGCAGAATTTCATGCAAAGGGATAAGCAGTTTCAGTTTATTTTTTTAATGATTATTTCAAGTCAGACTCCTTTGTTCAACCTAAGAGTATGATCAGAGCCATCTTAATAGTATTATAGACACCTGAACAAAGCAATGTACTGAGGACCATACATAGAGCCTCACAGCATACATAGAATAGCAGTGGGTCCTTAGAATTATAGGGTTCACCCTGATGACTGCCGAGTGTACTGCATGCCTTAAGATGGCACTGAGAACAGTCATCAACAAATAAAGCCTTCTGGACAGATTTTTTCCATTCAGCTTGGTCTTGGCACTCAGCTTGCTTGGGTTGAATAGTGACCATCCTAGTTCGTATCTCAGGAATATTCTTCAGTGAAGCTAAAGCAAGGCATGGAGTAAGACACACACAAAGAACAAGATAAACAGCACAATTATAAGGATACGACTTAGTTTCATAGCATTTGAAATTTGAAATGAGGCACGGTGTATTTACTAGAAAGGACATATCTATTGTAGAAGAGAAAGACATATAATAATAAATCTCTGAATGAGGTATAGACAGTAACTGCACAACAATGTGAAGTATATTTACCATCTCAATATGGCTAACCACTAAGGGTGGATGTTACTGTAGCTTGTAGCCCCAGGAGAACATCTTCTCCAGCTGGTTATTGACACACTTTCTGTGCCCTATCAGTATTTGCAAAGGGAGGTCATCCTTCCCTCGTCAACCTAAGTGATACACATGGACTGCAGTTTCTGGGTATTGACCCGTCATCAGCGCACGACAATCACCGGTTTTCGATGGAAGGGTCCCAATGCAAATATTTATATCCTTTTTCCAGCGATTTTCATCACTGATCTTGAAAAAGTATATACAAGCAATAATAAATCTCTGAACGAGGTATAGACAGTAACTGCATGACAATGTGAAGAAAGACAATTTTGATGAATCTCCTCACACAGCTGAACTGTGAAAGGTTGACCTGAAGTGTTCTTTCATAATTTTTCTCAAGCAGATATCATTGGGCAGATGTTGCCTGAAACATATTCATTTAACATATTTAAAAAGATAATATATTAACAAAGGTATGATCCAATAGTTTGCTGCATTAAATCTGTAATCGTTCTGGAGCGGTCATTAGAAATCTTTCCTCCCACCGAAAAAGTGATATGTGTGTAACTGCTACAGCTAATCTCTCTCTCTCTCTCTCTCTCACACACACACACATACACACATAGAGTAGAGTTGTTATCATCATTGTTTAACATCCATTTTCCATGCTGGCATGGGTTGGATGGTTTGACTGAAGAGTGGCAAGCCAGAAGGCTGCACCAGGCTCCAATATGATCTGGCAATGTTTCTACAGCTGGATGCCCTTCCTAACACCAACCACTCCAAGAGTGTAGTAGGTGCTTTTTATGTGCCACTGGCACAGGAACTAGTCAGGCGGGCCTGGCATTGATCACATTCGGACAGTGCTTTTTACGTGCCACTAGCATAGGAGCCAGTCAGTGGGTACTGGCATCAGCTACGTTTGGATAATCAAAACTAAATGTTGGGTCTGATGATATGGTGGACTGAGCTAAGCCTGATAAAACCCTGACTATATGATACCTCATGCAGCTATGAGATGTGAAGCAGTATAGAATGTAATGTCCAACTGAACAAATTAAAATGGTGGCAGCAAATTTCAACTGAAAACCCATGAGAAGTCCAAAATGTTATCTATTCAACCAAGTTATTTGTAACAAACACACACACACATTAAATTAATATTAACACTATACTGTTGTTGTTGATGATGATGATGATGATGACAATGATGATGTATAGCATTGTTGATGATGTCAATAATTTGCACTGAAATTTAAGAGGAATGAGAAAAAATTAATAAATTGTTATTTATAGATAATATCAAGTTAGTTCTCTTCTCACACTTTGTTATGTTTGAGAAAGAAACAGAAGTTGAAGTTTTAAGAAGAATCAGCAAAATTAAATCATAGAATCTGATGTGGTTTAAAATAAAATTAAATTGATAAAAGTAGAGATAATAGCTCCTATTAAAAGCTGCATCGAATTTTGATAAAGTTTGTTAATCACTATTAAGTAGTGTATGTATATTTCTTACTGTTAAGTCCCTTCTTTTAAATTCTATTTTAATTTTTGTCACATAATAGCATTTTGATTTCATTCTAACATTCTTCCCCAGAACAAATTGGATTAATTCAATAAAGCACTTATTGGAAAGTAGAACCTGAATTGAAGCTTAGAGAGTGGAAGAGTGTGTGTGTGTGTGTGTGTGTGTGTGTGTGCGTGCACGCGTGCGTGCGTGCGTGCGTGCGTGCGTGCGTGCGTGCGTGCGTGCGTGCGTGCGTGTGTGTGTGAATGAGTGGGGCTGAAAAATTTGAAACTCTTTAAGAAAAACAATTATTTGATTAGCTGAATGTTTGATCTGAGTAGAGGTAACTGCATTGTAGATTAAAATAAAGTCAGATTTAGAAAGATATTGTAAAGTGAAGTAAGTTCCAATTAAAGAAACATCAAGAGGAATGCTGTCAGGTTATATTTTGTACTGAATGCCAGAAAAGTATAACAACCCCCAAGTTAAGAATACGACCATACACTGATCAAGACATACCAAGATGATGGCTGTAGCGAGATGAAAAACATTAGAAACATAAGAATTATAAGAATATTCTTTCTTAATATAAATATTCTGAATGTCTAATGGATTCTTCACTGTGTTAATATTTTCTTCTGGAAATAAAACATGTAGTCGTTCATGTTTAGACCCAGGTCAACTAGCTGTCCCCATCCTGGTAAAACAATGTAGGGGATGCGCTATGGCAGCAAAGGCACCCTCAGTGCAGATACAGCCATGACCAAAAATGGATTCAGCATGGTCTAGACTGCATGTGGATTTCACAGGACCAATAACTGGATCTTATTATATCATTGTGGTGGATAGAAATTCCAAATGGCCTGAAGTATGTAAATATTCAAGGCCAACCACAACTGTAACTATTGACTTCTTGGAAGAATTGTTCACTCGTTATAGAGTGTCTGATATGATTGTGTCGGATAATGGCACACAATTCATGGTGAAGGAGTTTGAAAGATTCTGTAAGTTGGTCCAGATGAAGAATGTGTTAACTCCACCATACCATCCAAGGTTAAATGGGTTAGGGGAAAGATTCATCAACACATTCAAGAGAGCTTTAAGAAAGACTAGATGGGAAGTCCTTGAAGATAGAAATATGACAAAGTTCTTACAGGTGCACAGAATAACACCAAATCCAAATGCAAAGTTGAGTAGGTCACCCACAGATTTGATGTTCTCCAGAAAAGATTTGTTGTGTTTGACAAATTGTTGCTGAGTAGGAAATGGAAAATTCAAAATTCGGGAAGTAGAATGAAATTTTTAAACACAGGTGATGAAGTGTATTTTAAAATATATAAAAATGGAAAACAGGACTGGGAACTGGATGTCTGGGCAATGTGATGTACATGGTAAAAGGACCAAAATATGAACATAAAAGGCATTCTAACCAATTAAAGAAAAGATATACCAAAAATCAAGAAAGGTGAGAGGAGCCAATGGATATATGGTATGACATGTTTGAGGTCTCAGAACCACAAGTGATAGCAGAACTGACACATAGGTCAAACAGGAAAAGAAAAGCTACAGAAATGATGGAAATTAATGCCAAGAGAAAGAAATATGCCAGTTTCTCACCAAGGAAATAAAATTAATAAAAATAAGGAATAAATAAATAAAAAAAGACAAAGCCAATCTCAAAAGGGGAAGTGTTGTGTGGAAGTAGAACACCCCTATTGGTTGGCTCCTAACGGAATGTGCCACAATATAAATAGATATATGCAGAGAGCCTTCATCGCAGAGTAAAGCCGAGAGTTATATACTGTCAAGGGTTATTACCAGTATCATAAGTAGAATGATTTGCGAGGACACTATTATTATCCCATTATATCATACGTCAAACATGCGATACAACAAATAGATTGCCCATTGCTTGAAAAAGATATGAGCATCCTGTAGTAAAAAGAAAGTGAAGTAACAGTCTTAAAGATGAAATTTAAATCTTATACAAAAATGTACAAATTAGTGTCAGTTTTCAGACATAAAGTAGGAAAGAGAGAGAGAGAGAGAGAGAGAGAGAGAGAGAGAGAGAGAGAGAGAGAGAGAGAAAGTATCTATAATTCAATATATTTAGACATGGAAAGTGTTAAAACAAAAACAAAAGAGATGTCATATTAAATAATAAATTAACAAATTCTTGGAGATTCCTACTCCCCTCCAACCAATGAACATTAAAAATAATTTCAGAAAAAAAAAATCCTTCAATTCATCAAGTTAAAATTATTGAAAGAAATATTAACTCTAAAAGTTATATTTTGCCAAATCTTAAATTTCTTCTTCCTTTTAGTAAATCTTATTTGAATAATTGAAATTGAAATTTCTCTTCTGATTTCTTTACCCAGTAGCTATTATTTGTACTAAAATTGGAAGCATATTAAGAAAATTATTGGATTCATATTCTTTTTTATATTTCTTAATCTAAAAGCTCCAGGAATAAGAATGGATTTACAAAGTTGTTGAACTAATAATAATGTTTTCTGATGTTGGCACAAAGCCACAACACCTACAAGAGAGAGGATAGTGGTGATGGATTCATCTGCCAGCAATGAAGTTCGAGCAGCCAGTAGCAAGAAAAGAAAAATAGAAGTATTGTTACTGAACAACCTGCACAAAGAATTTCTTTGAAGTTGAGTAAACTTGTGCAGAACCTACCTCACTGTCTCCTTGAAACTGTACAGTCTCAACTGGTGCAGACTGCTCTATGTGCCAGACATAAAAGGACACATACAAAGAAAAGTAAAGATGCAAAGCCCAAACATATTGTTGCTAATATTTCTTACTGTTGCAGTTCACAACATATATGAAGTGCTCCTTGATAAGTTTATCTAATAACGTCACACATAAGCCTAAGCTGATGGCAGACACCAAAATACACAAAATAATTTATGTAACTGTATTGTGATGCATTAAACTACCTGCTGCCATAGACAAGATGTTTAGGTGTCCATCACCCACAAAATGGTCTTACGGTGTGCCCATTCACCATCCCATTCACACACACACACCACTGGAAAGCTAATTTAAGCACAAGGTCAGCAATTTAGAGGAGAAGGAATGAATCAATACCACTGATTCTAGTACTTGAATGATACTTTATTTTATTAACCCTGAAAGGATGAAAGGCAAAGTTACTTCAGTGGGATTTGAACTCAGAACAAAAAGAACCATATCAAATACTGTAAAGCATTTTTAACCAATGCTCTATTGATTCTACCAATCCACTGCCCTACACAGCAAAGACATAATCACCACCACCACCACCACCATCACCATCGTTATTATAATATTGAAATTAGTGAAGTAATAGACAAAGTAGGGTATCAGAGTGAAATACTCTTCAGTATACAAAACAACAAGAAACCTTTATATGATTTCTTGAACAGCTAGAAATGGTAGTTACATCTCTTCCACATACTATAAGAAAGGAAACAATTAGATAATGTATTCTTTTTTTGCAACCTTGATGATTTGTCACCTTTTCCCAGTTCCATCTCCTCCACAAGATTATGAGGTAGGACTGCCGCTTAGAGCCTCCAGCCAGCTCTGTCTTGGGGTAGGAGACATCTTGGCCTTCTTGGTTGTATACTCTGCCATCTCCAAGTATGGCTTCACTGTCTTTCTGATTCCACTATTGTTATCCTCAGAGCTTTGACTTGTGTGGTGGCAACATCACCAATATCAATGGTTTTCAGTTGTCTACTGCACCCACCTTTTGTTTTAGTTTTTCTTTTTCTGGGGATTAGGTCCTGATGTGATTCATGCTCCAGCACATGTTGCAAGTGTGCTTTCCACCACACTGAATCAACTTCCTCTCTGCTCTATCTACAAAGATATAATTCTGACAAAACCTTTGGTGTTGTGTGCATACAGTGAAGTAATCAGGACAAAAATATATACGCAGATTCTCACCCAATCACATGTATTCCTGACTGGCCTCTGCTGTATTGAAAAGGTGGTTACAAATCAAGAGTCTGCATTGGTACTTATAGAATTGACCTAACACTTGCATTTTTTCCTGCTCATGTAATGTGGCATTTCTTGCAGACAAAGAGCAAATGACACCTGCTTGCTTTCTTGCTTCATCTTCAATCTTGAGTCATAGATACAAACTTCTATATGTGAGTATACAACCTGCCATACATCAGCCATAAAAACAAATCATCTCACTTTCTTCCTTGCCCTTTTCTCAGATATGTATGTCACCTTCTTCCTCTTTAACAAAATGGGAACTCTCTTTTATAAAATACTTCTTCTATGCTTTTTCTTTTTCTTGGAGCTAACTCTTTTTTAGGCTTACAAAGCTAGCAAAAGATAAATTGCTGTTGTGGTTTCTTCTTTTGTTATTGTCATTTAAGTTTGCATTTTCTTTTGTACTTCTTAAATTGTAACTGTGTTGATAGCTTTGTTCATTTGTTGGTAACTTTTTCCTGTTTACCTTTTATTTTCTTTAATCTGACTTTGCGTTTACAAAAATTTTTGGGAGGAACAAAAGACACTGATACCATAATTGTGGTTAGCACTCACTCTGCTACCATAGAAACAGCAATATTGGACAATGAATGAATGAGAAATACATGTGCACCAACCCAGGTAATGGAATTGACATTTAAAACTTCTGAAGCCATTTGTTGGTAAAAGAACCAACAAAACCTTTTATCATGAAGTAATCCGGGAAGAAATCACCTGAATGGAGCTCTGTGAAATGCAACAGTTCAGAGTAAACAACAACAACAACAATTTTTCTCTATTTTAATGATTCTTGACATATACACAAGGTCCTCCTTGGAAGGATGAAAAGAAAATAAACACTTGTGGGATTTGAACACAGAATAGAAAGAGATGATGTATCTGAATACTACAAGGTATTCTATATGTTCATCTACTACCAATTCTGACACCCTTTTATATAATTCTTTTAATAGTAGCAATAATTGAACACATATGAGTCAATGCACCAATTTAGACACATGTATACATAATCATACATCTGGTTGTGTTGTAAAGAAGTTTGCTTCCTGGCCTTGTGGGTTCGGTTTTGGTCTCATTGAATGATACCTTAGGTAGGTATCTTCTGCTATAGACGATGGTCAACCAAAGCCTTGTGAATAGATTTAGCAAATGAAACCTGAATGATGCCTACCATATGTGCATGTGTATGTGTGTATATGTGCATGTGTTCGTAACTTCTTGTCTTGACATCATGTGGCATGTTGTCATCATACAAATGATGCCGTTCATTTCTAACATTCCACAAAAGGGTTGGTGACAGGAAGGGTATCCAACAATAGAAAAACATAAATAAACTCAATTCCTCATCACTGTCAATTAAATATCCCAATTTTGCCAAACACCCCCCACCACACACACAGAGACTGTATTCCATTTTGCAGCCATTTGGTAGAATAATATGGTTGCGAAATAAAATATGGTGTCCCTACCAGCAATTAATACGTACATACCACTTGTCAGGGATGTCTTTAATATGTAAAATTGGTCTATCCAATAGTGTTACATTGTTAAATTTAGTGGGTATTTAAGCAATGTGTTCAAGGATAATTAATGGGTTGGATGCGGTGCTGAAGAAGGTGCAATAACTCCTGAAATATGTATATACACTCATTACTTATTTTCAATTTTCCATTGTATTATTTACATAGATGTCTTCATATACAAAACATCATAACTTTCAGTGCTGATTCTAAATTCTATAGAAAATCTGTAGAGACAAACTTAAAAGTGATTGTATCACACTGCTAATACAAAAACAAAAATAGGACAAAATATTGACATATAAACTTTTGGTATACTTGGTAGAATCAGATCATTAAGGATGAAATGTCCGATTTTCTTGTGCACCAAGTTTGACAGTCATTAACTCTAATGTTTTATCCTGACAACTTTTTGTTCTACAACATTGAAGAGTTACCTTCATAACTTTGTGAAATGCAATTCATGGTGTCTGATTATATTATATTTACTCTTGTAAATAAATTTTTGTGAACCCATGGATAGATAAAAAATTCATATTGTTTATGAATATGAGTTCCATCATGGAACCAATGCATCCCAGACAGTTTGAAACATCAATGAAGTGTTTGGTGAAAATGTGGCAAATGAGCACACTGTACATCGAAGTTCTGGTCTGGTGACTTTACTCTTGAAAATCAGCCCTGTGGTAGACCTGAGACCAAGGCGGATAATGATGAGCTGGAAACTGTAGTGGAAGCAGATACATCTCAAAGTATATGTGAGTTAGTTGCAAGGTTTATGTTTCAATTCCAACTGCATTGGACCATCTAAAACAAATAAGCAAGGTAAAGAATCTGGACAATTGGGTACCACATGAACTGAACGAGAATCAAATGATACATTGTCTTGAAACTTGCTGTTCTTTGCTATCACAACATAAAAGCAAACCATTTTTGCATCATATAGTTATGTGTGATGGAAAATGGATTCTTTTCAACAATGACAAGTGTTCTGCATGGTGGTTGGATAAAGACAAAGTGCCAAAATACAACCCAAAAAGAATATTCATCAAAAAAAGCTAATGGTGTCTGTTTTGTGGTTCAGCACTGGTGTCATCCACTGCAGCTTCATGGGTCCTGGTAAGTCAATTACAGTGAATGTATACATCAACCAACTGGATGAAATGAGTGAACTTGCAATTAAACAATTGAGATTGGTCAATAGAGACAGGCCAATTCTCTGACAAGACAATGCTTGACCACATGTTGCACATGTTACTCAAGTTACAGGAACTGAAATTGGAAGTACTCTGTCAACTCTGTCATCCACCATATCCACCAGATCTTACACCAACTATCATCTTTCCCAGGTATTAGACAACTTTTTGCAAGGAAAAACTTCAAATCTGAAGAAGAAGCAAAAATAGCCTTTCGTGATTTCATCACCTCTTGCTCTCCAGAATTTTTTGCTGCCAGCATAAATAAGTTACCGATAAAATGGCAAAATAGTGTTGTTAATTTAGGTGCATACTTTGATTAACTGCATGGCTTTTTATTGAGATAAAGTAATGTAAACTTTTAATTCAAAATCAAACATTTCATTCTTTATGACCTGATATATTATAGTTGTAACACAAAATACACTGTCCAGCAATTAATATATATATATACACACACATCCATGCATGTGTGTGTATAACAACAATAACAAAAATAAACAATAATGCAAAATGTGTTAAGTCTTTCAAAAAAAAAAATTCTTCACAGACCCCATCCCACCCTCTAAAATTACAAATTGAATCTAATATAGGTAGAAAGCTAAAGATTTATGGAAGGAGAATAGTCATTGTTCCAGCCTCAATTCTTGACTGATGCTTTATTTTATTGACCCAGGAAGGATGCAAGGCAAAGGTGAGCTTGGCAGGATCTAAACTCAGACAAATAAAGAGTTGCGACAAATATTTCAAAGCATTTTGTCTGAGTGAATGGTTATTGGTTGAAAAATTTTACACAGTTGCATGAAAGGACAGCTGCACACCTGCAGCAGGGATACATCCCTACCAAGATGACATATGGATGAATGTTATATCCCAAGGACTCTTGAAAGATAAATTGGTATCAAACTTTTAACTTATAACATGTTTACCACCCATGTGGAAGCTTATAACCAGTGTCTGGGCAGAAAAGTTACATAATTATCTGGAAAGTAACAATTTACTTTCAGTAGAACAGAGAGGATGCAAGAAGCAAAGTGGGTCAAATAAAGACTTATTAGTTGATAAAATGATAAATTGTAGAAGCAGATCAATGGGATTGAATGTAGCATAATTGGATTACAGAAAAGCATATGACTCGGTACTGCACAGTCGAATAAGTAACACAAGAGCATGTTTGTAGTGGCAGAAAATATGGAGAAAACAGTTGGTGAAAGTAAGGAAACTCTGGAATACTGAATTGATTGGAGATAAACAAGGACTTGGGAAAGTAAACATTAAACATGATATATATCAAGGTGATGGGTTGTCTCCATTACTATTTGTATTGGCCATGATACTGCTCAGTTTGGTGTTATTAGAAGTCAAAACAGATTATGATTTGGGAAGAGGATATGGTCAGATAAATCATCTCCTTTTTATGGATGATATAAAGCTTTATGCATAAAATGAGAAGCAGTTTGAAAGTCTTGTACATACTGCTTGCATTTTCTCAAATGATGTACGCATGGAATTTGCGATTGAAAAGTATGCTACATATGAAACGAGGAAGATTTGAAAGAAGCCAAGAAACTGAAAAGTCAAATGGGCAAACAATAAAAGCAGATGGAAAGGACAGTGGTATAAGTATTTGGGAATACTGGCGGCAAATGAAATGAAACATGAAGAGATGAAGCAATTTACAAGTAAGGAGTATACAAAGTGAGTGAAGAAAATATTACGAAGTTGAATTCTAGAAATGGTACTGAAGCCATGAAAGAAAGAACAGTACTGGTAATCAGATATGGAGTTGGAATTATAGATTTGGTAAAAGGCAGCACAGAAACTTGACTGAAAAACTAGAAAGCTGTTGACAATGTATGGAGCCCACCATCTGAAAGCTTATATTAACTGATTGTACTTGAATTGAAGAGAGACCTGGGTGGAAGAGGCTTGACTGCTGTGGAAGGGTGTGTACAGATGGAAAGAAAGCCTACTAGAATAGTACTGAGAAATTACAGTGAATACAGAACGGGTGATCGAGTGTGGAACGGGAGAAAGGACAAGAGCAAATTCAAAGAGAGCATGTTAAACATATTGAAGAGAAAGCTTTGCATGGTTAGTTCTGGAAAGCTACTGAGGATAAATATGGAACAAAATCTGGGCTTGACTGGAAAAAGGGGCAATTGAAAAAAGAAATAGAGAGCCTAATTATAGCAAACCAAGATCAAGCATTAAAAAAAAGAACTTGAGAAAATATATGTAACCCGCCACCCTCATAAATTCTATCAAGAATAAGACCAATCCTGAATCAAGTTGAATAATAATAATAATAATAATAATAATAATAATAAGAAGAAGAAGAAGAAGAAGAATCCTTTTTACTAGAGGCACAAGGCTTCAAATTTTGGGGGGAGGGGACTAATTGTTTACATAGATCCCAGTATTTCACTGGTACTTAATTTATCAACTCTGAAACAATGAAAGGCAAAATCGACCTTGGCAGAATTTGAACTCAGAACATGAAGACAGACAAAATACCACTAAGCATTTTGCCTGGCATGCTAACGATTCTGCCAGCTCGCTGCATTTAATAATAATAATAATACTTTCTACTATAGGCACAAGGCCTGAAATTTGGGGGTAGGAGATAATTCGATTACACCAACCCCAGTGCATAACAGGTACTTATTTCATCGATCCTGAAAGGATGAAAAGCAAAGCTGACCTCAATGGAATTTGAACTCAGAATGTAAAGATGGACGAAATGCTGCTAAGCATTTTGCCTGGCATGCTAAGAATTCTGCCAGTTTGATGCCTTAATAATAATAATAATAATAATAATAATAATAATAATAATAATAATAATGATGATGATAATAATGATAATAATAATAATAATAATAATAATAGTCATAATATTTTAACACCAGTACTTGACTGGTACTTTATCTTATCAATACTCTCTCCTTTCAAGTGTTGGCTGAGTTCCTTTCAAGCAGGCCTCACAGAGGTGAGGTGGCTGAGTTCCTTTCAAGCATTGGGCCTCTTGGAGGCTAAGTGGCTGAGTTCCCTGCACGTTGGGCCTCGAGGCGGCAATGACCAAGGCCTTTGGCATTATGTCATGCTTGTGAAGAAGACCCATCAAGCCGAGCAAAATCACAGTCATGGTAAATACTGGTGTTAAATTCACAGTTTGGTTGGCATTAGGAAGGGCATCCAGCCATAGAAAAACCATGCCAAATCAGACTGAAGCCTGGCACAGCTTTCCACCATGCCAATCCTGGTCAAACCATCCAACCCATCCCAGCATGGGCAATGGACATTAAATAATGATGATGACTGTGAGATATTTTGTCCAACACTAGGCATGAAGCTGCAAATTATGTCTAAGGGTACAGTCGATTAAAATTATTTTGAAACAATGAAAATAATTATAATAAAATGTACCAGAGACAAAACAGTTCTGTAAAAAAGAAAATAAGACAGAAACAACATAACAAGCTATAATTTGATTTCCTACCTAAAGGTTAGTTTGTCTAGAAATATCTATATTTAGAGAAGGAAGAGAAAAGCAAAAAAACAGTTTAGTATGACTCCTAAGCTTTTTATTTCATTTTGCCACAAAACATTTAACAAAATATGAAATATTAAAAAAAAATGAAACATTTAACAAAAGCTAACAAAATAATTTGCTTTGGACCCCACAAAGGAAATAAACTATTTTAGATATTCTTCTATTTATTTAGGTTTTTCAGTTTAGAAACTGAAAGAAAAATACAAAAAAATACAAATGTTGATATATTTCAAGTCTTCAATAAGTTTTTATAAAACCCACTGTCTAAACGTGTTACTTAGAATGACTTGAAATTCAAACAGATAGTTTCTGGAGATGACAAGAGAAATTACCAATCTATCACCCTTTCAAAGATTTTGTTCAATATACTGAGCATTTCTCTCTCCACAGTAATTAATTATACGATTTCTATAGGGCTGTCTCTCTTGGGAGATTTGATCTCTTACATCATAGAATAATAATCTCTCACTCTGGAGAGCAATGTTTTAGTTCTTGTTATCTGTAAAGCCTTTGACCATAGAAACTTTAACTTGAGAGCCTTTTAACTAAGCTGCCCTCCTACAAGCTACATCCATCTATCATTTTTAAATGGGGCTTCCTACCACATCAGTCATTGCAGCCATTGTCGCCTAGCCGTAAGTCAGCCCTAATTAAACAGACCTATAGTCAAAAGTGTTCTTTTTAGGCGCTTGTAATACTTTATTTTCTAATGTATGAATTACCCTACTGGCCATGGTAGGCAACAATTTAAGGGAAACTTAACTGTTTTTATTGGATTGAATAAACAAAGTTCTTTTTGACTTACATTCTGTCAACTCCAGTGTATCCCAGTGTATATCTGCCAAACACATCTGCCTCAATAAATCACTTGTCACTACTAACTATACATACTCCTGTGAAGATGACATCAATCTTTACTTCACCTTAACACAGACATCGTTTACATACAGTCTTATGAGTCAATGAAGGAGTATCTATGTGGATGCTCTGCTTGAAGCAGTAGCCAAGTCACCCTCAAACCACATCCTACTATATTAATAAACAGATGAATTAAACAATGTTGTCTACAATATGCTAAAAAAGATGGATTGTCATGGCTTGAATAATGTGACATCTTGGGTAAGTGTCACTTAACTAGACTCAACCCAAGCTGTGTAAGTGAAATAGTGTAGATGAAAATTGCTCTGAAGCCTGTTAGATTCTACCTGTAATTTGAAAATCCAAATATGTCACACTCACTGTTATCATGTTGATTCTGATTGAAAGTTATGTTACAGGTACATGTGGAATACTCAGCTAATTAATTATTCAATGAGGAATTCACTCAGCTGACAGAACAACTAAATATTCATTGTTAAACTGAG
Organism: Octopus sinensis; assembly: GCF_006345805.1. NCBI lineage: Eukaryota > Metazoa > Mollusca > Cephalopoda > Octopoda > Octopodidae > Octopus > Octopus sinensis. Next base: position 100,827,760 of record NC_042999.1, read on the forward strand.
AGACCCATTTTCGTTATCATATACATATATATATATATATATATAATATATATATATATATATATATACACACCACACACACACACATATATATATATATATATATACACACACACACACATACATATATATCAGAATCAGAATCAAAATCAAAATCAATCAACATCAATGGAAATTGTAGCTGTGATACCAGTGCCGGTGGCACGTAAAAAGCACCATCCGATCGTGGCCATTGCCAGCCTCGCCTGGCTCCCGTGCCGGTAGCACGTAAAAAGCACCATCTGTCCGTGGCTGTTTACCAGTCTCATCTGGCACGTAAAAAGCACCCACTACACTCTGAGTGGTTGGCGTTAGGAAGGGCATCCAGCCAGAGAAACATTGCCAGATCAGACTGGGCCTGGTGCAGCCTTCTGGCTTCCCAGACCCCAGTTGAACCGTCCAACCCATGCTAGCATGGATAGCGGACGCTAAATGATGATGATGATGATGATGATGATATATATATATATTAATATTCTTTGATTCTTTTTTTAAATCTTTTATTCCTTTATTTGTTTCAGTCATTTGACTGCGGCCATGCTGGAGCATCACTTTTTAGTCAAGCAAATAGACCCCAGGACTTATTCATTGTAAGCCTAGCACTTATTCTATCAGTCTCTTTTGGCTGAACCACTAAGTTATGGGGACATAAACACGCCAACATCGGTTGTCAAGCAATGGTGGGGGGACAAACACACACACACACACACATATATATATATATATATATATACACACACACACACATACATATATATCAGAATCAGAATCAAAATCAAAATCAATCAACATCAATGGAAATTGTAGCTGTGATACCAGTGCCGGCGGCACGTAAAAAGCACCATCCGATCGTGGCCATTGCCAGCCTCGCCTGGCTCCCGTGCCGGTAGCACGTAAAAAGCACCATCCGTCCGTGGCTGTTTACCAGTCTCATCTGGCACGTAAAAAGCACCCACTACACTCTGAGTGGTTGGCGTTAGGAAGGGCATCCAGCCAGAGAAACATTGCCAGATCAGACTGGGCCTGGTGCAGCCTTCTGGCTTCCCAGACCCCAGTTGAACCGTCCAACCCATGCTAGCATGGATAGCGGACGCTAAATGATGATGATGATGATGATGATGATATATATATATTAATATTCTTTGATTCTTTTTTTAAATCTTTTATTCCTTTATTTGTTTCAGTCATTTGACTGCGGCCATGCTGGAGCATCACTTTTTAGTCAAGCAAATAGACCCCAGGACTTATTCATTGTAAGCCTAGCACTTATTCTATCAGTCTCTTTTGGCTGAACCACTAAGTTATGGGGACATAAACACGCCAACATCGGTTGTCAAGCAATGGTGGGGGGACAAACACACACACACAAACACACATATAAATATACATATATACAACGGGCTTCTTTTAGTTTCTGTCTACCAAATCCATTCACAAGGCTTTGGTTGGCCCGAGGCTATCGTAGAAGACTCTTGACCCAGGAAAGCACTACCTCCTTCAGGGACCTGATGCAGATCAGCGTGTCAAGTCTGAGGCCATGTGGGAAGATGAATAGAGGTATAACATCACCATCACTAGTGATCACTCCAAACACCATGATGTTAACTAGATGTTTGATTTTTATCATTCTCAGTACATGTTTTGGGGACACGGCAAGCCAATGGTTGTCCTGGGTGTTCACCACCTGATCCTGGCAGAAACTTTTCTCATCTGAGAAAAATCAAAGCATGTTTAGCTGGAGGGGATGCTTGAGATTGTTCAAAAGCTTTATAGTAGAGTCTTTCCTCTTGTCCTTGATGGCTTGGGATAAAATCTAGCCCTTTCTTGTCTTGTATGAAGAATACCAAATGTCTTCATGCACCACCTGCTTGATAAGAAACCCAGACACTCCCATGTCCCTGGCAATGGACCTGATTGACTTAGATGGATCGCTGTCAATCATGGCTTGGATCTCACCAACAACCTGTGAGTTCTTTTCTCATCAGAACGATCAGAGTGAGTCTTCCAAGTTATAGTACCTTTGTAATCATATTAGACTCATCCAACTCATTCCAAATCCTCTGCACTGTCCTCAGATTGACACCCAAACACTTTGAAATGTTTGTATTGGAGCTTCTGGCACGAATGCCAAGCAATACAGAATATCATTTCTAAATTTCTGGTAGAGTGTTATCGTGTCATGGTACTGTTTTTCTCAGACAGTCCCCAACTGACCCTACTATACTGTGTAGTCAACAAAATCAAAAGCAAACAATAAAAGGAAAAGAGTAGCAAATGTTTTATGTTTACATGTGTGTGCATGTGCACACGCACACACACAAACACAAAGTGTCTATCTGTCTGTCTGTCTATCTATCTATCTATCTATCTATCTATCTATCTATCTATCTATCTATCTATCTATCTATCTATCAATCTATCTATATATAAATTAGAAAAATCCACCTTTTATCAATTCAATAATGAAAAAATGAAATTATACCACATAGAAAAAATTACATCTTATAGAAAAATTAAATATAAGATAAAAACATATACCAATGATTAAGTAATGTGCCAAATAATAAATAAAACGTATATATTTGGTATATATGTTTTATTTATCATTTTGCACATTACTTAATCATTGGTATATGTTTTTATCTTATATTTAATTTTTCTATAAGATGTAAATTTTTTCTATATGGTATAATTTAATTTTTCATAGTTGAATTGATAAAAGGTGTTTTTTTCTAATTTATATATCTATATATATATATGTATATATATATATATATATATATATATTATATATATATATATATATATAATGAAAATAAGCAACAAGAATGACTCCGGAGTCATTCTTGTTGCTTATTTTGATTATAATCACCCCACGGATTTTTATGGATAACACCATACAAAATTCTGGTGCATCTAAATTAAGTACCATATTCATTTGAATCTAAATTTTTGCTAAACTTATATATATATATATATATATATGTTATATTTTCTGAAATTTGATTTATTATTTCTAAATTGAATTTTTCCCTGTAAGTTTGGTATAATATTCATTATTATTATTATTATTATTATTATTATTATTATGTAATACATATGGGGAGAATTCACACAAAAAAAAAAACAAGAGACGAAGACAGGTGGTGTAGACAACAAACAGATGTATTAGTATAACGCTTGGGAAGTGAAAAAGTCTTTAATGTTTCAAGCCCATGCTCTTCCACAGAAAGGAACACAGAAAGAAACAAGGAGAGAAAATAAAGAATGTGTAGTGGCTAGCGATCTATCATGGCAAATATATATATATACGTGTGTGTGTGTTTGTGTGTGTGTGTGTGTGTGTGTGTGTGTGGTGTGTGTGTGTGTATGTGTGTATACACACATACACACAGGTGAGCACATAAGTGCAAAACAAGGTGGAAAAAAATAGTACTCAAATACCAAAGGTAGAGTAATATACTTTTATTAAAGCTATAAAATTATCACAAAACAGTTTTGTGATAATTTTGCAGGCTTAATAAAGGTGAGAGATTCATTTTTATATATAGAAAGTAAGCTGCACTACATGACATAACATATTGATGAATTAAAAAATCTCAACAAATTAGTTGCAAAGTGATTAATTACATAGTTAACAAATTAGAAATATCGAAGCATAGCCATTTTCATTCAATGAATATCTTTAAATTGTTTTAATGCTCACTGAAAAGTAAATATTTTATATCAAAATTATATGATATTCTCATATCATATATGTAGCAACAAGTATAAGGCAGCACCTGGTACAGTGATATTGTTATCTATATTCTACATAAGAAAAGTATAGTAATAATAATATTGTCATATGGGAACTGATTGAGAATACATGATAAATCTTCATCAGAATTTAAAATTTCAGCTGCACATCAGGAGATATGTAGGTAGAAACATATATATATATATATTTAAAAGCAGTGTATTAACATGAATTAGGAAAAACAACGCGGAGTTTCTTTATGATAGATATTTAATAACATTAGTAGATATGGATGAAAACAACATATAATAAAACAAAAACAATAAACTGAAACCACACACAAAAACCAATACAATTAATTCAGTAATTCTGATTATAATTCATATAGCTCTTATCTGAAGAGATAATTCCAAATAAATCTTTTTTTAAAGAGATATGTCTAAAAATACAAGTAATATATTTGTTTTTTTATCATCTCATGAAATGTTGATGACGATGATAATGAAATAGCTACAAAGAAAGACAACTGAGATTGCAGTCGCATAATGATTTAACACTGATGTATTGGATACATGCTGGAAAAACAAATTGGACAATATAGATGGTTCAGATGATGGAAGCATTTGGCTGGACGTTCAACTGCATATAGTTTCATACCTTCTTGATTTCAAGATCAAATTCTGCAAAGGTTGTTAATTGGGTGTTTCATACTTCTAGGAGTGGGTCCATAAAATAAATATCAGATATATACTGATATATATGCAACCAACTACATCTACTGCCTTCAAATAAGAAGTGAGTACTGGAATAACTTGGTGAAAAGAAATCAGTCTTAGAATAATTTTACAATGAGTATATGATAACTATCAGAACTCCAGTTACACTTCATTCTTTACTCAATGAAAATTATCACTTCAACAGGCATCTGGGTCTCAAATTAGCCTTGGTGTTTATGAGAGTTTATACTTGAGATTTCTTAATTAAATTATTTAATCTAAAACTTAACAAATATAAAGAATCAAACAAAGTCAGTAGAATGGTAGATCATTGAACTAAAAGTTTACTTTATTCAATTTTTATAGCCTGAGTCCAAGTTTCACCAAGATTGACTTTGCTCATATTCACTGAACCATACTCTATATATGATATGGTATATAATTAGGCCTCTTCATATTCAACTGACCCTCCACCAGCAGCCTTACCATTCCACATCTCTCTCTCTCTCTCTCATCCTTGTGAAATGACGGCCCTTTCTCCTCACCATCACACATCTGTTAGCTCTCACTCTCTCCAACCAGCTTACTTATGAGTGGTACACATCATTCTTCTCTTACTACAACATCTCTACAACTATCCAACAATCAGTCACCCTCTTACTACCAAACAGGTAGTTGTTATCACTGCTGCTTTCCCACTAATCTCTGGCATTACTATTTCCCCACTACTACTTCTCTCCAGCACAGTCCTATCTGTTATTCTCTCTTCTACTACACTGTCACACCAATAACTCTTCCCTCATACTTTTGCTTCTCTCATCATCTCACTCTAAGCTCCACTTCTTTTATCACCCTTTGTTCTGGTCTATTTCTAAGAGTAGTGGGGCATCTTTAGTTTTGTGAGATACAGGGCAACCTTACTACAGCATAATAAAATGCACTCAGTGCACTCTGTAAAGTGGTTGGCAAATTGAGCAGAGATAATATTGGGTTGATATTTTTCTTATTTGGCACAATGTTTGTAGGAAAGGAGTGTAGACATTGAATTAAGCTTCGCATATTACTGTTGATATCTTGATTAACCATAGAAGAATAAATGATGATGCTGTTCCTGGTGTACTTTGAATTTAGAGCAACAGATTATCTGGAAGCCCCCAGTATGGTGTAGTTATAATCTTGTTTGACTATTACTGAAGCTGTGATAAAACTGATGAAAGAGTTTTTTTTTTCCATTGAAGTTTTACAATTTTCACATGGTTATAACAGGTTCAGCTATAAATTATGCAATAATAATCTATTATCCTTTTACTTGATAAGTCAAATGACAAAGCAACTAGTTATAAAATACACTAAGTGATGGTTCTGTATAAAACAAGAAACAAACTGACATTGAAAGGAAAGCTAACACATTGCATATCAGAATGTACAGTATGGTCCTTAACTAATCAAAGGTATAAGATGACATCCATAGCTATGGATCTGCAGGTTGTACCAAGTCAGTCAACTGACTATATATTTACTATAAGAGTTTTTAGATCAGGGACATATTGGGGCTTTACAACACTGATTTTCAAAAGAAAGTAATTGCAAAAGCACCCAGCAATTTGAAAACAAACAGAAGAGATATCTGAAAGATGTCTAGAAAATGTCAAAATAGTTGAACAATTCATATAGAAGATATCTATTGTATTATTTCCATGACAATACATTTTTTTGCAAGTTTCCTATATATCTTACAACAAGTTATTCAAAGTTAGCATATACAGTTGGGTTATTTAGGGTGAATAAGATATAGTGAAGTTAGTGTAAGTTAGTGTTAACATATTTATTATGTTAACATATTTAAAATATTTAATGCAATGAACATTAAAATCCTCATCAAAAATAGCTGGTAGTGAAAAAAAAAATCTACATAAGTCAATGTTATTTCAGCTAGAATGGAAGAAAAATCTGGACATATACCAGTCTTAGACTCAACAGTAAAGTAGAGATTTCATTGCATGTTCTAAAATAGTGAAAGAAGAATTGCTGAGTAAATATATAAGATTGTACACTGGTTAGCATAGAGAAATAGAATTGTGTCGTGAATAAATAACTTAGAGATAACATCTGCATAGACTGACTAGGCACAACTTGAACAATTCATTTGGAAGAAAATGATACTCAACAATCATATAAGTATTTTAAAGAAGCCTAAAGTTTATCTCAACTCTATAGATATGCAGTAAATAAAAAGGGGATAATGATGGTAATAATAATAATCCTTTCTACTAAAGGCACAAAGCCTTTGTGCGGGGAGGAATAGTTGATAACAATGACCCTAGTGTTTCACTGGTACTTAAATTATTGACCCCGAAAGGAAGAACGGCAAAGTTGACCTCAGTGGAATTTGAACTCAGAACATAGCAGCAGACGAAATGCTGCTAAGCATTTTGCTCAGCATGCTAATGTTTCTGCCAGCTTACCACTTTGATGATGATGATGATAATCATAATAATAAGAAAGAATAAATACTTCTAGTTTTAAAGTTGAAATATTTTCATTTTTTTAGTAAGAATTTTTATTTTAAGCAACAGACAGCTAAATTTGAAAGATACCCAGAGTTTCTCGCTATGTGAATTTCTTCAGGCAACAGATCTCCCTCTCTCAGTATATATATATATATACATACAGAGAGAGAGAGAAGTGATTGCTTTGTTCCTTTATGGACTGTGTGACCATTTATATATCATCCACTTGTGAAGTCAACAATTGTCTTACACAAACAAATGTGCATATGTGAGCTTGTGTGTGTGTGTGCACAAGATAAGAATGTATCAAAATAAGCCAACAATGGATATAGGCAATTAGTCCTGAGATTGGACCAGATACCAAAACTCCAACAGTGAATGAAAGAAGAGTGAATCTAGGCAAACAAGAGTTGGCGATAAGCAATGTACCGGTCAAGCTACGCACACACACACACACAATTTTTACTTATTTTCTAGTACAAAAACATAAATGAGCTCAATACAGTCTTGTGTTAGAATTGGAAAGAACCTGGCTGTCATATATAAAGTAAACAAGATTCAAAGCAATGTTGTATTAAATTGATCATTTGCTCAATCAGAAGGTAAACTGAATGAAATCTTGGTCCAAGTAATATGTAATCCTGTTTACTTTACATATAACAAGCATGCACATGCACACACTTGACCACATCAACACACACTCAACAAAAACACACACACATACATACATAAACACACAGAGGATTTACATGCAAGCTTGTAAAGCATGCCATGTATTATCCCTAAATACATGGCATGCTATACAAGCTAATCCATCCATTGTACTATCAGAAGCATGAAACTTATAATAGCTTGTATTTAAATCCTGTGTATATTAAATAAAATGATATTTGTCTCTCATTTCTGCGTTGATCCCACCAATAAAAGAAAAGTACACTACATATATATGTGTGTGTGTATGTATACAGTCCACTCTGTAAAATAGATGGCATTAAGAAGGGCATCCAGCTATAAAATATATACCAAAACAGACAGTGAGGCTTGGTGCAGTCCTCTGACTTACTAGTTCTTGTCAAACTGTCCAACCCATGCCAACATGGAAGATCGACATTGAATTATAATGATGATGATGATGATATATACAGGAGAATAAGAGACACAGTGTTATCACAGACAGGCTGACAAATTGGAAAGACTTCATATGTAACAAATGCATAAGAGTAATTAGCAGTAAGAATATCCATGAAACGAATGTTTTCAAATGTCTGCAAGGCTCCCTAAAGTTAATTTTTGTTACCTAGCTGACCTAAATAACAGTGGAGGTGGGTGTTCTGAAAAACATATTAGTCTCAGTGAGAAAAAGTTTAGAGAACTATCGTGTGTACTAGTAACAAAGGGGGAAAAGTCGAATCATTGATAGAGATGTTATTAGTTTGGTTTATAGTATTCTCCTTTTTCACAACCATATAACAACATTTATCCTTACCAAACTCCAGCCCTACATCCTTTGATGTATGTATGTATGTATGTATGTATGTATGCATGTATGCATGCATATGTATGTATCATCCTATAATGTTCTCTTTTCCATGTATGCATGGGTCAGATGACATTTGTTGAGGCAGATTTTTCTATAACCGGATACTCTTCCAGTCACTAAACCTTACCTGCTTCTGAGCAAGGTAATATTTTCATATAGCTAGACATAAATTTCATGAAAGACTGGAAACAACTTTGCTTATATGACAGTAATGTTCATTTACAACTATCACAAGATGTCTAGACAAAGTTACACACAAACACACACATACACATACATATATGTGTGTGTGTGTCTGTCTGCCTATCTATCTATATACATATAGATACATGTGTGTGTGTGTGTGTGTGTGTGTGAGAGAGAGCGTGTGTGTGTGTATATATATATATATATATATATATATAGGGCTTCTTTCAATTTCTGGTTGACAAATCCAGTCACAAAGCTTTGGTGGCTCAGGGCTATATTAGAAGATCTTACCCAAGGTAGGACTGAACCCAACACCACCTAGTTGGAAAACAAGCTTCTCAACTGCACAGTTATACCTGTACCTACACACACATACACACACACACATACATGCATACGTACATATATACATATGTGAATAAATGTTTGAACACTGTCCTGTTGGAAAAAGAATTGAGGGTACATATGAGTAATATGCTGAAAACAGTTGTTCTTGAATGGCTTAGCAACAGTTTACAACCAGTGAGCTTCATATTATAGCTCACCTGTGCACACAACTAGGCTACCATATAACTGAGAAATCTCTTCATGAGTTTGCTCAATGCAACAAGATACTATTTTAATATAAATTCCATAAAGGTCAAATCAACAGTTGATGGATTTCCATTTCATTTACGTCACTTAAAAAATTGTTTTACGTTAATTTTTTCACCCTTACATAGATCAATAACTTTTGTGATAGAGCAATTTTTTTTTACAGCAAGATATCTTTTATGCTGTCAACAATATGAGTGGAATAAGAAAAAGAGTTAATTGCCTTGAGTATGAACAAAGCAAAATAGCTGAAGTAAATTTTGAACTGCTGCTTAGCTGTTCATATAACCATAACTAGATTTGAGCTTAAGATCATGTAGACAGTAAGCAATCCAGAATTTTATTTAGCCTTAGAGTTATTGAATCTCTTAACCTACAGTTGTATAAGATAGATGGAATATGAAGAAAACAATCATAATATTCAAATGAAGCAATAATGTTTTAAATTTTAAAACCTGGTTCCTACATAAATGCATTTAAAAGACATGCATTTGTAAATTCACTAGGAGTGTAGTCAAAGCATCAATTCTCAACCACTTTATAAGAATAAAGTCAGTCTTTTTATGTGTATTATAATTGGTGTAATTTATCATGGTATGTTTCAATTAAATACAAGACACCTGAAAAACCTGCAATAAAAATAACTGTTACTTGTCTTCATTTCTTAGACAAACCATTACCGGAGGAGAATACATTGATTAGAAGTTAACTTTACCTGTGTTTCTTAAGTACACTGCTTACTGTTTTATTTTATCTGACCATAGTTCTACATACACACCCAAGTATATGGTGGATGGATGACAACATTGGTAGAGTGTAGGACAAGACACCTTATGGTATTTGGTCATGTTACTTTATTTTTCAGAGTTCAAATCCCATCCAAGTCCAGTTTGCCTTTCCTTTAGGTAGTTGATAAAATAAGTAGCAATCCGTAAAAGATGTATGCAGTTGATATGATTAACTACACCCTCGAAAGTATTACTCCAGAAAAGTTACACTCCAATGACTGAAGTCAGTAAAAGAACATAAACTTACTTCATTGTACAAAAAAGGATGAGATGGTGCTCTTTAGGTAGACAGACAATTCATCAACAGACAGTTGGCTGACAGACAACTTACAGACAGGACAGTTGTATGGTATGGTGCAGAGTTCTGTTGCCAGACTTAGGGTGTTCCAGCAGCCACCCTCTTGACTCAGGGTAGCACAACCTCCTCCAGGCACTTGATGTAGGCCTACATGTTGAGTTTGAGACCATGTGGGAATTGTCTGTTGGTGAATTGTCTGTCAACAAATTTTTTGCACACATGCTCAATAGATGTATATTATTCAAAGATGTTTATATTATGATACAACAGAAGTCAACTTCAGCATGAAAAAAAATACTGCTACAGATTTTAAAAAAAGTCAAATAAATGCACATGAAATTTAAAACAAAAAACTTAAACTACAATTAAATGTAATTAAATAAAAGCATAGGTTTACCTTTTGCCGAAGTTGTGCTTTTTGGAATGATTCTAGATCTTTGAAACTGTGAATGACTTTTGCATTTTCATCAGCACTGCAGGACAGATCTTCTTCAGAGCTGTCTAATAGCCTCAAGTAACGATGCTGTTTTTTGCCTAAAACTGGGCTATAATGTTTGCTTTTACCACGTAACACTTCCTCTCTTAGTCTTCGTGTAGGTGTGTCCATCTTTGGACTTCGACGAACAGGTGATGAAGGCAGAGAAGCGCTCTGTTTGATTTCTTGGCTTGATAGTCCTCGATTTAGAGTTGATTCTTTTACTGAATCTGATAAAATATTGATTCCTGTATCAACTGAACCATGCTTTTTAAGAGTTCTTTTGATTGGGGAATGATGGGGGCTGCATGTACTTTCTGATGCACTATCATCTTCAGTAGTAGTTGAGTCTATGCTTGTTCGGTAATAATGAGCAAACGGGGATGGTTTTTCTAAAGTGTCACTGTCTGGGAGGGAGTCCTGATGAGCAAAATACAAACGAGGTTGGTTTTCTCTGGCAGTAACAGGGACTAATTGGCTACAGTCCTGAATAGTGTTTGCTTCTAATGGCAGCTCAGAGTTATCACCACCCTCATCATCAATGTACCTAAGACTCTGACGTGCTGGATCAGCCCAGCGTGGCATATCATCAGACATGTCAGTTCGTAAAATTTCTTCTAATTCAGTTTTTGGTTGTTTAGAACCTTCACTGAGTACAAGGCTCTGTTGCCCTGTATCCAGTGTAATTTTAGGTGGGTTTGCATTAGTAGGAACTTTTGGTCTTGCTCCTAAACATTGATAACCATCTTTTGATATTACTCCATCACTGCTGTTAGAGTTCACTATACAGTTATTTGCTGTCTCAAAGTGTATATCACGTGGATTCATGCTCACCTGAGAGATTTTAGCAGGTTGGAGTTGGTTGGTTTTATTGGCAGGAAAACCTGTGAAATTTGGTCCTTCAGAAGATTTTGCTGCTAAGCTTTCCCGGTCAATAATAATTGGAGATTCAATATGATTACCTATAGAATTTGTTCCAAATGGTTCCATTGGATAGTGTGCAGCTATCCTTGAGTTAGGATCAATAGAAGATTCTGGAATGATGCTAACATCTGGTACTGTGGCTCCACCAACAACACTGACAATTTCAAGCCCTAAAACAATAAAAAAACAAATGTTAAAATTACTTAAAAAATAACTCTTAACTTAAGAAAGCAGAAAATTATTTTTGATTCAATTATATTGTATTCTGAGAATTTTTATACATTTAGTTTTTAGCACACTATAGGCATAGTAACATTACAAAGACACATTACAGATATATTGGACTGCTAAGACATGTTGTAAATGGATCTTCATATGTAAATTGAGTATTTCACAGACACGTGTCTTTAATTCTAAGGAAGAATTAATTTAACAGATTATGAAAAAGCTACTACTTTGAAGTACAGATACACTTCATCCAATGAGCTTTCAAACAGTTCCTTTTTACCCAATATCACTTGGTCTATCTAAGGCTATCGTAAAAGACACTAGTTCAAGATGTCACACAGTGAAATCAAATCCAGGATAACATAATTATGAAGCAAATTTCTTAACCATTTCTTTATGCCACTGGGACACACTTCTAAAATGCTTACTGAGATACACTGCAGGCTGCTTCCATTGCTAAGGCACACTAAATGTGTTTACACTGTCAAGACATACTATAGACATGATTACACTGATCCCACTGCCACCACAAAAAAACAAAAACAAAAAAACCCCACTTCAGACATCTTTACATTGTTTAGATACACTAGACATCAACAGTACCAAGGCAGATTACACACACGTTTACAATACTAAGACATGCTGCACAAAGGTTTACACTGCTAAAGCATAACACTTTCATAATGCTATGATAGATTAGACATATTTATACTACTAGAACACACTACGACCATGATTACACAGCTAAAATACTGCAGGCATATTTATAGTGAGTGTTTGTTTACATTACCAAGGCACACTGCAGATATGTCCACACAGCTAAGACATAATTAAAACACTATGAATCCTATAACAGTATTAAAACACAGAAAACAAATATTACACCACTAAGATAGATCATGTTCAAACTCATTCAGATTAGATCTGTATTTTTTCAAATCTTTTAGTTCATTATCCACTATTTAATAAACAGTTATGTATGCTGTAAGATATGTTGAGTGTCTTACTTTTTTAATAGTTTAAGATATCCGTGAAAAAGAGCAGAAATACATTTAGCCTGTAAAATTATATTCGGTAAGGCAACACTTTAAGATAGAACTCTGGAATTTATTTGGAAAGTATCATACAGATAACAGTAAGATTTGTTGATCAATGTTTTCTAATAAAAATGGCCCTTTCAGATAAGTGTTCATTAATTGATGCTAACTCAAATCGATAAGTTACTCAGTATTTATAAATGTTTATCTCAATCTAACACCATTCACTGTCTCATAGCACTGGCAGAAAATGGATTAGGTTATTCTCAGAAATCAAAATATTTTATTCAGCTTTCTGTTAATACACTCTGAGTGTTATTTTGAGTTGTGTGTTGGGGAATATGAGATAAAACTGCTTAAAATTTGTGTTTCTGATCATTTGACCGTTGCTTTATTTTTTGTTTACCAACAATATATTGCTATAGATAAGAACTAAGCTTCAGATTCATGTAATATTAATGAATTTAAATGATTTCAATAAAAATGAAGTGTTGACTTCAAAGCAGTATGGAAAATTCACATTGTGATACACAAGATTAATGATATGTTTCTGCTTTGCTTATGATTAAAATGTCATGGGTTCAATTTCAAGCAGCACTTTGTGTCTTTGAGTAAGGCACATCATTTTATGTTACTCCACTGTACTCAGCTGAAAATGAGTACCAGTTGACTGTTAGTGCAGCTCTCTCTCCTCCAGCTGTCACATTTTTGATTTTCCACTGGGAGAGCTAAGAAATAGTCCATGCTTACTCATAGCTACATAGGCACCTAAAACAATTCATGAAAGCATGGTACATGCTTTAAGGTTACACTTGCATGAAAGTGACAGCTGTACTTTTCAATCATCATCATTTTAACGATAATTTCAGGTGTAAAATTTTAAAAAATTGAATATATAATAATCTTCAAAAACTTCTTTTAAAAATATTTATTTTTAACAAACTGTTTCAATGTTAAATAGAACAACTTATAGTATTTTATAACTGTTTTCGCAGAGGAGTTCAAGACTAGCTGTCCATGGGGACTTCTGTATACAGATGAACTAATTCTTATAGATGAATCTGTGGAAGATTTAGAGAAGTAATTCCAGATATGGAAACAAAATCTAGAATTGAGGAACCTCAGAATAAACTTAACATAGACCAAAGTATTAGCAGGTTGGAAAAAATTTAGAATCTTTCTTTCATCAAGGCAAGGCTATGCTTAGTATGCAGAAAAGATGTAGCCATTCTATTTGATGTATCCAGTGTTAAGTATGGAAGCACAAGGAATGTAGTGATAACAGGTTGGTGGAAAAGGTAGTCTTTGTATGTGATAGATGCAAAGAATCAGGTGGCCGAAGATTATACATGAAATGCTCGGAAGATTCCCCAGAAGTAGCTGATTGCTTTTATTACTTAGGTGGCCAAATTAGAAGTGAATATGGGTTTTCTGAAAGCATAGAAGCTTGAGTAAGAACAGAATGGAAAAAGTTAAGGAAATATTACTTTTGCAAGTAAAAAAAGGTTTCTCTCTCAGAGTGAAAGACAGATTGTATGATGCTTGTATACAAAGTAGTTACAGAGAAGAGAGTACCTTGAATATGGAAGATTTGCAAAATTATGAAGTAAGCATGCTCTACTGAATGTGTATATCAGTTTTTTTAAAAGGTGGAGCACAAATGAAGTGAGAGAAAAGCATGATTTCTCTGAAATCATATGCAGTGTGAAAAGAGAAGACAGTGCTGGTATGCTCAAGAAGTGTAAAGAAGTGCTGTAATCTTGCAGCTGTGGGAGAGGGAGATCCAGGAATACATGGGACAAAGTGGCAAAGGCAGATCTCAAGATGATAAATCTCACCAAAGATAAAGAACTGTAATAGGAAATCTGCACACTTGCTATTATGACAAAATAGATATTGTGGTTTAGATGCAAAATATCAACATCTGGGTTTTTCATCTATTATATTCCTGTTGACATTTCATCTACTACACTCCACCTTGATTACTCTCTCATCTTCCACTCACCCACTTTCTTCTTCACTCTTCTATTTTACTTAAGTAATTAGAGGCAGCATTGGATTTATACCAGACTCTATAACCACTCTTTATCACTCTATCATTGTTCTATCATCACAGCATCTGTAATAAAGGATGGTATCAGATCTGTTCATATGCAGAACCCCCAGCCATCAGTGTTCTTCACTGCTAGTGAACATCCTCTTTTCTACATGCCAAGGTTCACTGTCACTCACACCTCTCTCGTACAATTACCTGTCTTTCTTGCTTTCTGTCATACCATTTTCTCTTATTATCAGCCATTTATATTTTCATCCTCTAATTCTTCACTCCTTTATATATTTCTTCCTCCTATTACTGTTTATTGACACATATCACTTTCATTTCTCCCCTTCTTCACCACATTTTCTTACCTATCACTCCTTCTTCTCTCATAATGTTGTTCATAATGATTTTTCTTCATAGTGCTTTTTTATTCAATCTCTTTACCAAAAATCAACAAGTAGCTGCCTATCATACTCTCCCTTCCATTACTCCCTCTCCTACTATTCTGTCATTCTTATTCCTGTGTTTCTCTAAATTGCTCACACCCACACTCTCTTCTTTTATTCTTTTGCCAAGGTTCTTAATCATCACTCTGCTATCCACCCTCTTGGACCTACTCAACTTGAATGAACAGTGAAGAGAAAATGTAAACAACATTCTAGTCTTACAAAAACAAGACAACTTTTTTTAATGCAGGAGCATAAAACATACCCAGCACTCTAAAGTGGATGGTAAATGAACAGAGACAACATAATTTAGTCTTGCTAAAGGCATTATAACATCTTCAGAGTTAGTGTCATGGTAAAATGCACCTAGTACACTCTGTGAAGTGGTGATGATGATTTTTTAGTTGAATATGGTTATATAATAAATGTCCAACTTTTATCTTGTGGGGGATTTTTATTTTGTTTGTTACTAGAAGCCATTTAATAAAATGTCTGGATATGCAAATAAATACAGATTTCAAGAAGCACTATCAGGCAAAGAGTTGAAAGTTATATGTATTATTCAGATAATAATGTTCCTGCATGCTTGATCTCTACAAGCAACAAGCATTTTTTTTTCTTAGTCATCTTATTTTATGATACTTTGAAGCAACATTCTTTGAGTACAAAAAGCTAAAGAAAATATCTTCTGAACTAAAACTAGCTTCTCTTTTTGGTAAACAGTATGAAAACCTTACCAATTCAAAGACATTATTTTCTTCATAACAATACTGACATTTTCAAACCAGTTTATAAGGCAGCAGATTACATAAGAGAATTATTGTTTGTTTCACTGCTGATGATGATCAAAGAAGAATTCAAAAGATTCTATCATATAAATGACTAAGCTTTTGTAACAAATATTTTTTACCTAAAGTTTACAGAACCAAAGCAATATGAAGCTTTTGAGTCTAATCTTGAATTCAAAGAACAAAATATCAAAATCAATAATCAATTTTGAGAAAGGATAAAGATTTTATGACTGAATAAATTTGAAACAATTTCATGATATCAAAGTTGAATATTCTTTAAAGGATTATAAACTTTGTTAGATGAATATTATCATTGTTTTTGAAAGCTATTATATTTGATAATTTTTCTTGATTACTTGTAATATTTTCTTGTTTTTTCCATTTGCTTCATTTCTCCATACAAAAATTAATACATTTAATTTACATACAGTTCTACTAAATAAATTCAAATTTAATTTAATTCTCAAATTGTTATTCATTTATAGATTCCTTTCTGGTTAACTGTATTTTTAACAAGTAATCTAATATCTTTGAAGAGATATATCCTTGAACAGTAAAAGAATTGATACTGTTATTCTATTGAGATGATGAAAATGTATATTTAAGCAATGATATTGGAAGAGAAGTAATCCAGGATTATATTACTGGAAGAGATTTTAAATGTTATCATTTGCAATATTATAAAATCAGTTTTGCCTCTCTGTTTGAGGATGTGTATGAAAAAAGAAAGAAAAAAAAAAAAGAAAAGATAATAGCTTGCAAAAGAGACCGAAGGAGAGATGAAGCAGTGAGAAAGTTGAAGATTGTGCAAGAAGCATGTTTATAACTAAAGTGAGAGAGGGAAAAATGAAGCACAAACAAGAGAAGTAGTTAGTGAATGGAAAGGTGGGTAAGAAGCAAACCACACAAAAGAATGAGAGTGATGGCTAATGAGAAATAGAAAGTTATAGTAGCTGATACTGAGTGTAACATCTAACGAGAAGAAGGGTGAGAGGGGGTAGTTTGAAAAAGGTAGAGCCATGGTTAATGTGAAAAAGGAAGCAATGAAAGTTGTCATTAATAAAGATTTATTAATATATTTATGTAGAATTTGTTTAGTTGTTGTCATTAATTTTTTACAAATAGATTAGCTGTCTGTTCAAACTGAATCAGCAACAGTAAACCAGATATAGACATAATATTAGTTTTATTTGTTTTGTTCTTCTGTTTATATGGGATGCCATGGTTGTAATTTTATGACATGTATAATATTATGTGTACATTACAGTCAAATATGACCTCATAACTCTAGTGCTATGAAGGTAGCAGTGTTAGCATTAAGCTTATTATTCTGATTGAAAAATACCATGTTAGCAATAGCTAAATTCAGACTTGTATTCAACTCATGCTAGAAGAATTGTTCACAACAATAGCTACATCTGTTTTGTGATTTTACTTGTGTGCGTGCGCATGTATGTGTGAGTGTGCACATGCGTATATACATATATATATATATATATATATATATATATATATATACATGTGTGTATGTATGTGTTTGCACATACATATATATGCTTGATAGTTTGAAACAATACAGCTAGAAGCACATCCCAGTAATCTTATACTACAGATAAGTTGTCAATGCAACAATTGGTTGAATAGCAGGAAAGATGATGCAACAAATGTCAACAAAAATGGCTGGAGCCTACATTTAGCTGTGAAGACAACAGTACAAAATAATAGGTGATATTCAACAGACTAATGGCCACAAAATTTGAGTTTGTCCAATGAAGTGGAGACAGGTTACCAGGAAATGCAGAACCATAATTATTTATATAATCAATCATAGAAAAATTTGCTTCAGCAGAAAAAAAAACAAAACAAATTGATGTTGCATATGTTACTAGGTAATTAGTGACATGATATTACCATAACATTTCAGTCAATAATGAAGTAAACTGGCTTCTACAGGTCTTGGTTTAAATTTCCAAGCAGAATAAATATATAAATAAAATTTGCCATGTTTAACAAATTAGTACATAATGTTAAAGTCATTAAACTTTTCCCTAGGGTCATGAAAAAAAGGTGAAAAATTAAAACTATAACTCACAGGGTCCATCTTCATCTTCCTCACCACACCCAGCAGGAGTGAAGTTAGGGTCGCGTGATAAAGCTTGTGTATCTCCAAGAAGCTCTGTCACCGTGACAGTCATTTGTCTTGGTTGAAGATGTAGTAAACTGGTTTTATAGAGCACTTGACCCAAGTCTTCAGGCAATGAGTGGGCCACACCCAAAATTCCAAATTTTGTACCCCAGATATTTGATGAAACCTGTACAAGGCGGTTATTCTGGAAAAACAACAAAAGAATCAAAACTTGTCATGAATGGAGATAATTAATGCAGTCATATAAGTATCATTTTTAACTGATTAGTTGCAAATTAATAGAAATTAATTGAATATAGAAGATACGCATATATCAGAAAACATTTTAAAACAGCCTAGGAAAACAAGCTGGGCTAAGTTCCATTTCACTGAAACCAAAATTTAGTAAAATTCAAATATTCTTTCGTTTTTTTTTAATTAAACCATAAAAAATTAATACTGAAAACAAATGTAAGTGTTGCTGTTGTTCAGTTGTCAACTCCCATGGAGCAGATAAATGTTCAAAGGCATTCAAGCCATGACTATGTTTTTGTTTTTTCCTTTTTAAGAGACGGTGTATTTATGAAGGCATTAGCCAGTGTGTTTATTCTTTTTGTAAGACTGGAAGATGCAATTTGAAGTAGATATGCTTGCTATTTGTAGCAATTTGAGAGACTGCACAGAGGCTCTTCCATGAGCCTGTGTCAGAGGATTAATATATGTTTGCAAGGAGCATGTGTGTGTGAAATAGAAATAATGGGTTACTTTACACATTTGTTTATTTCTGCTTTTTTTATGTATCACTCTGTAAAAACATACTATCTTAACTGGGTAATGCAACCACAGATTTACAAATTTGACTGGTGATGGACTTTGACTTTGGCTTTCAACCTCAGATTACCTGGAGTACAATACAGATCACAAGACTTTTTTTGTTAACCTGGTGTATTTTATCTGCAGAGAGATTAAGAAGCCTGGATTACTATTCCTTGTTAATCCCTCTTTGTTTTGATATGTGTGTGCATCTATCTATCTATCTATCTGTCTGTCTGTCTGTCTGTCTGTCTGTCTGTCTGTCTGTCTGTCTGTCTGTCTGTCTGTCTGTCTGTCTGTCTGTCTGCTTGTCTGTCTGCTTGTCTGTCTATCTCTCACTCTAGATATATATATATATAGAGATGCATACTTTATTATTAAAGCTGAAAAAACATCACAAAAATATCACAAAAAAACTGCTACTCAGAGTTTCATATTCCTGTTTGTCAGGCAGATGTGATCCAGACTCTGAATCATATCTGCCTAACGAATGGGAGGTTTATCTTTGGCTAGGTATGAAAATAACAAGTAGAATGAAATAAAAAATGGAAATATGGTGTTTGAAAAAAATAATAAAATGGCAAAAAACTAAGAAAGTTAGAAAGAGTGGGGGAAAAAGTAATAAAACGAATGTTGAGGACCTAATTGAAGTATTAATTCTAATAGACCAAAATGTATTTCTTAAAGAAATGCATAAATTATCCAGCCATGAAAGATCAAAAAATAGAGATAAATAACCAAAGTATGATGAGTGAAAATAGAAGTGTTCCCTATAAAAGAGGTACCTTGGGAATGATGAAAGATTTACATAGCTCAAACCCAAGACCTATGTGTCCTCAATGAGGCAATGAAAATATGCAATACAAATATTAGAGGAACTAGGAAGCTGTACACAAGGCACAATGCAGACCATCCTGAAGGTTATACCAACGGACTCTACCTAACAAGAATGGATGGAGGCAGAAGATTGCAAAATATAGAAGACACTGTTAGTACTGTGATACTGGGGTTGAAAAATTATGTTGTGTGTAGTGAAGAAAGAATACTATCAGTGGTTAGAACTGTCCAAAATGTTACTGAAACAAACAAAAATTCAAGAATAGAAGGATGAATAGAGTAAGCAGATGGAAAGAAATTGAAATACATGGCCAATTCATACAACAAACTGGGGGTGCTGGAAGTAAACAATACTAGCCATGGCTGATGGATGAAAACCTGAAACAAGAAACTGAAACACTAATTATAGTAACTCAGGAACAAGTCGTTATGATGAATCTCATAAACACAAAGATCAACAAAATTCAGAGAGCAAATGTAGAATCTGAAGGAAAAGGGATTAAAAAACTAATCATCTCTTGAGTGAGTGCAATAAGTTAGCACAAAAAGAATATAAGCACATACATGACAGCATTGAGATATCAGCAAAGTGTGTGGCTTCAGAATAATGGAAAAGTGATATGAACATAAACCAGAGGCTGTAATAGAAAATAAGGATTACAGGATTTTTATGGGACTTCTCCATAAAAATTGAACTTACTATTAAAGACTAGATATGATTATAGAGAACAAAAGAAACAAACAGTGTAAGATCACAGACTTTGCAATACAATATGATGAGAGTGGATACCAAAGAAACTGAAAAAAAATTGAGACCTATCCAGTGAGATAAAGAGATTGTGGAAAGCTAAAGCAACAGTTATTTCTGCTGTAATTAGTGCTTTTGCCACAACAACCAAACTAATATCTAGGAGTCTGAAAGATATTAGAACTGAAACTTGCATTCTCGACCTTCAGAGAAGTACAATGATATACCCTGCAAGAATCTTAAGAAAGATTCTTATATTTGAAGAGACTTGCTATCACCAAGTCTAAAGACAATGTCTCTACTAAACAAATTAGCTTGTGACAGCTTTGGAATAATAATCCTTTCT
This sequence comes from Octopus sinensis, assembly GCF_006345805.1. Taxonomy (NCBI): domain Eukaryota; kingdom Metazoa; phylum Mollusca; class Cephalopoda; order Octopoda; family Octopodidae; genus Octopus; species Octopus sinensis. Next base: position 100,848,984 of record NC_042999.1, read on the forward strand.
GATTTAGGTACAAAGCCTGAAACTTTAGAGGAGGAGGCTAGTTGATTATATCGACCCCAGTGCCTGATTGGTATTTATTTTACTAATCCAAATACAACTTTGGTGGAATTTGAACTTAGAAAGAAAAGATAGACATAATGCTACTAAGCATTCAGTCCAGTTTGCTAATGATTCTGCCAGCTCACTGAATGATGATGATGATGATGATGACTAACTTTGACACATGGTCACAAATTTTTAGTGGAAGGAATGTTGTTGATTATATTAATCCCAGTACTTGTGTACTATCTTACAAACTCTTGAATGATGAAAGGCAAAGTCAACCCCAGCAGTATTTGAACTTACAATATAAGGAAAATGTAGCTAACAATGCAAAGCATTTTCTCTGGCACATTACTAATTCTGCCACACTGAAAGAAGAACATAACCATAGTGCTGTAATCCTGTTAGCTTCTCATTCAGTTGAAGCATATAGTATGTGAGGTTTTAGTAATCTGACAGAATGACCTCATCTGTGATATAATTCTATGCAAAGAATACAAAGAAACTCAAATAGAGATTCCATCTAAATTTCATCCAATTTGGTGCTTGCAGTCATGGAAACAAGTTCAATTCTTTTCATTGTATTATTTAAAAAGTTATAAGATTTCACTGACAACAAACATAAAATAAGGATATATATGTATATATATATATATATATATATATATATATATATATATTGTTAATAAAAAAATGGAGAAAAACAAACAATGTGAGGATGTGGTACATGCAAAGCATTAAGAAAACACTTAGGAAAGGAAAGAAAGGGTGTTTTACATTTTGAGCAAAGCTCTTCTTCAGAAACAAGAGACAGAGGAAAGTCCAAGAGAAAAAGAAGACAGAGGAAAGAAATCACCAACAATCCACATGTAGACACACACATATATATATACACATACAAACACACACACATATATATATGCACACACACACAATACATGCAGACACACACAACAGATGCAGACACACATACACACATACACACGCACATATATTCTCACGCATACATATATATACTTTATTATAAAATCTCTACAAATTTCTTCTATAATTTGAATTGCTGTATGCTTATTAGATGAGAGTGGAAGAGAGAGAGAGAGAGAGAGAGAGAGAGAGAGAGAGAGAGAGAGAGAGAGAGAGAGAGAGAAAGAGAAACAGACAGACAGAAGGAGTGGGAGGGTGTATGTCTGCACAAGTAAATATTTTCCTATATTTTCTTTTCGCCTTCCAAAATCTTTGACATTCATAATTACAGATTGACTTTTAGCTTTAAGATTAATTTCTTGATTTAAAACTAGGTCTATATCTGAATTTAGTTAATATGTGTGTCAATATGATAATCAGGTTCTTCATAAGAGTTTTGGGAATCATCAATGGTAAAATGGAATTAGAAATTTTTTTTTATTTAAAATATGCTTGATAACATCCATGCTGTGAGAAGTTTCGAATATCAAACAGAATATTAATGAGTTGATTTGCTATTTTGCTGAAGGTAAAGTGAATTGGTATTCACCTATTTACATTTTTCTTTAGTGGTAAGGATGAGATAGAAACAGAAATTTTATATAGATTATAAGTATCTCATAATTTATTCACATATTTATAGATTTAACTATTTTAAGCAGGTACAAGCACGACATTTTTACTTGCATTTATTTTAAATATTTTTTTACATGAAAAAAAAAAAAAATAGCTTGAAGAGATTTATTCTGTGATTCCTCATTTCACAAAAGATTAAGAAAGTCAAATATGAAAGAAAATTACTGCAAGCTAATTTATACATAAAACAGGTGTAATAAGAAAGAAAAATGAGAAAAAATGTTGACATATATTAATATCTTTTAGATCTTTCATTTATATATTTTGAGTTTGTTGATTTCACAGATTCAAACTTCAAAACTTTTACAACTCCAATAGCAAATCACTATTAACAAGAACAACAACAAAATACAACTTGATTTAGAAGCTAACAGTATCAATATTTTAGATAAGACTTAAGATGATTTCAAGATAATACTCTAAAAGATGACATTGGACACTTTCAAGAAAACAATTTCTGAAGTATGTGTTGGAAGAAATACATTGAGGAAGTTTTTCTTCAGCCAAAGGCTCTTCGTGTAGTCAATCCTTACTTTTAATCTCAAGTTAGTAATTTTCATTTCTCTGATTCTCGTTAATCAAAAGTGACAAAACTGTTGAGCTACAGAACTTTTGTTTACTCAAATGATGTTAATGAAGACATGAAAAATTAATATTCACACACACACACACAAGCTGCATAGTGACTGAAAGTTTTTAGACTAGATAAAAAAAAGAAATAACGTATCCAGTTAATTGCATCTATGTTGCGCTCAAACATTTTATCACATTTTGGTTACTCTCAATATCAAGTGCACATGGGAGAAGAAAAGCATCAATTTCTTACTTTTTACAAAAAAAAAAAAAAAAAAAAAATGAATTGTGCCCCAAAGGAACTTTGAAGAAAAAGATGTTTTGATATTTTTCTTTTAGGTTTGATTTGTCGAAGAATTAACCTCAAAATGTCAGCCTCCTCTTTATTTTCTATAGATTCAAATTCACTGCTATTTTGACATTTAAACAATAAAAATTGAGAATGAGGAGATGAGGAACCCCTCTTATTAAGTTATTCTAGCTAGCTAAGCATGTCACTAATTCTTTTATGATCCACTCTGAAGTATTAAGCATCCATGCAAACATTATCAAAATGTCTTGAAATATTTTTTAATCCTTTGTATGACAAATTACTCTTGGCAACATTTGTGGTTACTTTCAAACTACTTTAAGCTGCTATAACATAAAGATCAAATAAAAAACATATGTATGCCTACATAACATTTTCAATTCACTACCACAGAGTATATTTGTTATATAACATTTTTACATTCATTACCACTCAACTTACCTGCTATTTAGCAAAATGTCTTACAACTGTTTCTTTCAAATTGAAATTTCACAAACTATTTTCTGTTTTATGTTCACTTGTAAATTTTCATTTATCCTAACATTCATTTAGTAAGACACATTTTTTTTAATAGAAATACATTCATCTCAAAACAATTTAAAATTATATTATCAATAAGAAATTGCTTTCTTAAGAGTTTGTATGGATTTAGATATGAATAAAATTAACTTGTATATAACTTGTGTATGCTTTGAAATTTTTAAAGAATATATAAATATATATTTGTAAGTTGCACTTCTTTGGCAAGTGATTGGATGTGAATTTAGCTGTGAAACTAACACTACCACATCAGAGTAGAAGGATATTCTCATTTAGAATACTGAACTCACTCGTTTTTTTTTCTTTCTATGTCTCTTTCTCCTATAAACTTGCACAGCCATGTGTGTATAGGTTGGTTGGCAAAAGTGGGGAAAAGAAAATTGAACTGGCAAGTGACAAAGACTTCTGATGCATTCAAAAAGTTATCCAAGGTTTGGCAAAGCAAGAAATCTCTAATTTGTGACATGGTTTTCTCAATTTTAGAATATTATCTTATTTAAGAATAAGAATATGTGGAGGTATACCTGAAGGCTCCAAGGAATTCAAAACTTTAGTGGGATAAAACCAATCTAGATCTCCATTGTGGACTTCTAGGCCTGGGAAGACCTGGTTCTGAAGACTCTGGATAGTACTGGCTATTGTGCAAATGTTACTTATGTCAACATCTTCATTTCCATCTTCTGGAACTTCACTATTGCCAAGAAGGAGAATGTCCCTCGCAAAATCTTCTGGCAATGGGTCCTTATGGAGGCACGCTCTCATGTTCGATTCTAACTTTAAAGTAACAACATGACCTCATAGAGGTGAAGACTTAAGACACGCCATTACTTCATCCGCCCTTGTGCTTTTTGGAATCACTGGCAAGGTTTATCTAAAGTTCCCAGGTAGCAAGACAGTGACACCCCACCATCGGTTTGTGGTTTTCCATTATGTCTTGCAAAGTTCTATCTAATGCTGCAAGGGCACCCTTGTGAGCCATTGTGCATTCATCCCAAACAATCAGGCAGCATTGTGGGAGCAATTGCCCATTGTCTGACGTCTTTGAAATGTTGCAAACAGGCGTTGGTGAACTTGCAAGGTTAAAGGGAAGCTTAAACATAGAATGTGCAGTCCTACCACAAGGGAGCAGAGTAGCAGCTATGCCCGAAGTTGCCATAGCTATTGTGATGCACTTTTGTAGCCTTACTTTTGCAAGAATTAGTCTAGTTATGAACGTTTTGCCTATCCCACCAGGAGCATTAAGGAAGAAAACACCACCTTTATGACCCTGGACTTGCTGAACGATAGTGTCATAGGCGTGCTTCTGGTCAGGTAGCAAGAGTGTCTCATTGATCTGTACATTTGCGGATAGTTCAGTAATGTCGTAAGATGTTTCCCAAACAATCTCCAATGGGAGATCATTTGAGTTAGGCTTTGCAGCGGGGGTGAAGGCTATTAGTGATCATTACGTCACCACCTAAAGCTAAAGTTTTGTTCTCAATCTCAATCAGTGCTAGGTTGTATATT